>NC_092737.1:6205161-6395161 GCF_047496885.1 Scyliorhinus torazame
GCACTGTCAGAGGGTCAGGACCGAGGGAGTGCCGCACTGTCAGAGGGTCAGGACTGAGGGAGTGCCGCACTGTCAGAGGGTCAGTACTGAGGGAGTGCCGCACTGTCAGAGGGTCAGGACTGAGGGAGTGCCGCACTGTCAGAGGGTCAGGACTGAGGGAGTGCCGCACTGTCAGAGGGTCAGTACTGAGGGAGTGCCGCACTGTCAGAGGGTCAGTCCTGTGGGAGTGCCGCACTGTCAGAGGGTCAGTACTGAGGGAGTGCCGCACTGTCAGAGGGTCAGTACTGAGGGAGTGCCGCACTGTCAGGGAGGGTCAGTCCTGTGGGAGTGCCGCACTGTCAGAGCGGTCAGTACTGAGGGAGTGCCGCACTGTCAGAGGGTCAGGACTGAGGGAGTGCTGCACTGTCAGAGGGTCAGTACTGAGGGGAGTGCTCGCACTGTCAGAGGGTCAGTACTGTGGGAGTGCCGCACTGTCAGAGGGGTCAGTCCTGTGGGAGTGCCGCACTGTCAGAGGGTCAGTACTGAGGGAGTGCCGCACTGTCAGAGGGTCAGGACTGAGGGAGTGCCGCACTGTCAGAGGGTCAGTACTGAGGGAGTGCCGCACTGTCAGAGGGTCAGTACTGAGGGAGTGCCGCACTGTCAGAGGGTCAGTACTGAGGGAGTGCCGCACTGTCAGAGGGTCAGTACTGAGGGAGTGCCGCACTGTCAGAGGGTCAGTACTGAGGGAGTGCCGCACTGTCAGAGGGTCAGTACTGAGGGAGTGCCGCACTGTCAGAGGGTCAGTACTGAGGGAGTGCCGCACTGTCAGAGTGTCAGTACTGAGGGAGTGCCGCACTGTCAGAGGGTCAGTACTGAGGGAGTGCCGCACTGTCAGAGGGTCAGTACTGAGGGAGTGCCGCACTGTCAGAGGGTCAGTACTGAGGGAGCGCCGCACTGTCAGAGGGTCAGTAACTGAGGGAGCGCCGCACTGTCAGAGGGTCAGTACTGAGGGAGTGCCGCACTGTCAGAGGGTCAGTACTGAGGGAGTGCTGCACTGTCAGAGGGTCAGTACTGAGGGAGTGCCGCACTGTCAGAGGGTCAGTACTGAGGGAGTGCTGCACTGTCAGAGGGTCAGTACTGAGGGAGCGCTGCACTATCTCTCAATCAGCTGAACTGGTCCTGATGACATTGCTGTTTGGGGGATTTTCCTGTGTGCAAACTGGTTGCCAGATTCTCTACAACAGTGAGCATAGTTTCATAGTTCTCTGTGCGAAGTGAATACACTTTGGAATGCCTCCAGCCATGATGGCAGGGGTAGGAACGAGGGGTTTGTGGTGTGGCTTCCTCGAGGTGTGTGAGGTGGGTGTTGGGGGTGGCGATGGGGAGAGATGCGGAGGTCACCGCGTCTCCAGGTTGTCGCTGGAGGAATTATAATTTTGGTGTCGAGTGAGCGGTGAAACATTCGATCTGAATGACTGAGATCCGTTTCCCCCACGATAGAAGCTGAGTAAACATGATACGCAGTGGTTGCTGAACTGGTTCACGTTTCTCTCTCGCAGCGCACTAACCTCTCCCCCCACGGGATTCAGTAACCTACTGCCTTCATCGAACACTTCCTTCCCAGCAAGTTCATCTGGCAATGGCCCCCCTTTGGGGAATATCTCAATCCAGCACCCTCACATTCAAAGCCCCCATTCCTTCTTGGCCATGACATGGGCATCGGTGTTTAACCTGGTAACCGTTCCGATCTCGGGGGGCGTTAGCAGCAATGGGAGTCCATTCTGCCCCTTTAGCCTGCTGCACCCCTCCAGCCCACCTCCTCAAATCCCTCAGAATCCAGGAATGTGCCAATCACTGTCTCGGGACTGAACCCTGTGGCATTCCAAAGATTCACAACCCTCTTCCACTTAATGTATAAACTAATCATACGTTGATACAACCGGTTCTTTTGCCAAGTCTCTCCAATGTGCAACCCTCTTGCCACAAGGAAACACTTTCTCCTTATTTACCCTAAGCAAAACACCTCGTGATTTCAAATGCCTCTATTCCAAGGAGAACAATCCCGGCTCCTGCCAGTCTCTCCACCGGGACTGACTTCCCTCATCCCTGGTCCCCCCTCACTCAGCTCCTGACCGCGTTACAGCCTTGGTTCAAACATGGACAAAGAGCTGAGTGCCAGAGGTGAGGTGAGAGTGACTGCCCTCGACACCAAGGCAGCGTTTGACCGAGTGCGGCATCAAGGAGCCTGAGCTAAACTGGAGTCAGTGGGAATCGGGGAAACTCTCGCTGGTTGGAGTCATTCCCGGCACAAAGGAAGGTGGTTGTGGTGGTTGGAGGTCAATCATCTCAGCTCCAGGACATCACTGCAGGAGTTCCTCAGGGTCGTGTCCTCGGCCCAGCACCTTCAGCTGCTTCATCAATGACCTCCCTTCCATCAGAAGGTCAGAAGTGGGGATGTTTGCGGATGACTGCACAATGTTCAGCAACATTCACGACTCCTCAGATACTGAGCAGTCCCTGTCCAAATGCAGCAAGACCCGGACAATATCCAGGCTCGGGGCTGACAAGGGGCAAGTTACATTCACGCCACACAAGTGCCAGGCAATGACCATCTCCGACAAGAGAGGATCTAACCATCGCCCCTCGACATTCAATGGCATTACCATAGAACATTACAGCGCAGTACAGGCCCTTCGGCCCTCGATGTTGCGCCGACCTGTGAAACCACTCTAAAGCCCATCTACACTATTCCCTTATTGTCCATATGTCTATCCAATGACCATTTGAATGCCCTTAGTGTTGGCGAGTCCACTACTGTTGCAGGCAGGGCATTCCGCGCCCTTACTACTCTCTGAGTAAAGAACCTACCTCTGACTTCTGTCCTATATCTATCTCCCCTCAATTTAAAGATATGTCCCCTCGTGCTAGACATCACCATCCGAGGAAAACGGCTCTCACTGTCCACCCTATCCAATCCTCTGATCATCTTGTATGCCTCAATTAAGTCACCTCTTAACCTTCTTCTCTCTAAAGAAAATAACCTCAAGTCCCTCAGCCTTCCCTCATAAGATCTTCCCTCCATACCAGGCAACACCTGGTAAATCTACTCTGCACCCTTTCCAATGCTTCCACATCCCTCCTATAATGCGGCGACCAGAATTGCACGCAATACTCCAAATGCGGCCACACCAGAGTTTTGTACAGCTGCAACATGACCTCATGGCTCCTAAACTCAATCCCTCTACCAATAAAAGCTAACACACCGTACGCCTTCTTAACAACTCTCTCAACCTGGGTAGCAACTTTCAGGGATCTATGTACATGGACACCGAGATCTCTCTGCTCATCCACACTGCCAAGAATCTTACCATTAGCCCAGTACTCTGTCTTCCTGTTAGTCCTCCCAAAATGAATCACCTCACACTTTTCTGCATTAAACTCCATTTGCCACCTCTCAGCCCAGCGCTGCAGCTTAGCTATGTACCTCTGTAACTTGTAACATCCTTCCGCACTGTCCACAACTCCACCGACTTTAGTGTCATCTGCAAATTTACTCACCCATCCTTCTACGCCCTCCTCCAGGTCATTATAAAAATGACAAACAGCAGTGGCCCCAAAACAGATCCTTGTGGTACACCACTAGTAACTAGACTCCAGTCTGAACATTTCCCATCAACCACCACCCTTTGTCTTCTTCCAGCTAGCCAATCTCTGATCCAAACTGCTAAATGACCCTGAATCCCATGCCACCGTATTTTCTGCAGTAGCCTACCATGGAGAACCTTATCAAATGCTTTACTGAAATCCATATACACCACATCAAGTGCTTTACCCTCATCCACCTGTTTGGTCACCTTCTCAAAGAATTCAATAAGGTTTGTGAGGCACGACCTACCCGTCACAAAACCATGTTGACTATCTCTAATCAAATTATTCCTTTCCAGATGATTATACACCCTATCTGTTATAAACCTTTCCAAGATTTTGCCCACACAGAAGTAGGGCTCACTGGTCTATAGTTACCGGGGTTGTCTCTACTCCCCTTCTTGAACAAGGGGACAACATTTGTTATCCTCCAGTCTTCTGGCACTATTCCTGTAGACAAAGATGAGTTAAGGATCAAACCAAAGGCTCAGCAATCTCCTCCCAACTTCCCAGAGAATCCTAGGATAAATCCCATCCGGCCCAGGGGACTTATCTATTTTCAGACTTTCCAGAATTGCTACAGCTCCTTCTTATGAACCTCAAGCCTTCTAGTCTAGTAGTCTGAATCTCAGTATTCTCCTCGACAACACTATCTTTTTCCTGTGTGAATACTGACAAAAAATATTCATTTAGCACCTCTCCTATCTCCTCGGACTCAAGCACAACTTCCCACTATTGTCCTTGACTGGCCCTACTCTTACCCGAGTCATTCTTTTATTCCTGACATATCTATAGAAAGCTTTAGGGTTATCCTTGATCCTACCTGCCAAAGACTTCTCTGAATCCATCGCTGAATCCCCACAATCAACATCCTGGGGGTTACCATTGATCAGAAACTGAACTGGACCCAGCCACATTAATACTGTGGCTACCAGGGCAGGTCAGAGGCTGGGAATCCTGCGGAGAGTAACTCACCTCCTGACTCCCTACAGCCTGTCCGCCATCGACAAGGCACAAGTCAGGAGTGTGATGGAATACTCTCCACTTGCCTGGATGAGCACAGCTCCAACAACACTCAAGAAGCTCAACACCATCCAGGACAAAGCAGCCCCGCTTGATTGCTCCCCTTCCACAAACATTTGCTCCCTCCCCCACCGACGCACAGTGGCAGCCGTGTGTCCCATCTACAAGATCCTCTGCGAGGTCCACTTTGCAAGAATTGAATTGAAGTAGAACTGGCCATCAAACCAGTCTGTGCTGGCAACGGGACAAGCTTGGTGACGTTTAACCCTTGAACCACATCCGTCTCAGCCCCCTCCTTTCCCGAAGGGGCTAACAGGAAGAGGCCATTCGGCCCCTCAGGCCTGTCCTATGGTTCAATGTGATCGTGGCCAATCTGCGAATAGCTACTTGTTCCAGAACCTTGATTCACACTCCCCACGCCCACTGGTTCTGTTAAACAAGATTCAGTTACATTACCACTCAAATGTGCCCCAAATTGCCATGCATTCGCATTTTCCTCACAGGAGACGAGGGTCGTGGTACCCATGGTCAGCCTGGAATCTGAGGAGGCAGGGAATCACGTGGGGCCAATCCGGGGGGGGGGGGGGGGGGGGGCATGTGAGCAAGTGGGATTAAAGAGGGGGGTCTTACCCCTGTATTGGGGGAGGGGGTCTAGCCTCTGTAGTGAAAGAATATTACCTCTGACGATGTGGAATCTGTATGGGCAAAGTTGAGAAATATCAAGGGACGAAAAACATTAGTGGGTGTCATATAGACCCCCGAACTGCATTGGTGAGGTTGGGAATGGCATTAAACAAGAAATTAGAGATGCGTGTAATAAGGGAATATCGGTGATCATGAGTGATTTTAACCTTCACATAGATTGGACAAATCAAATTAGCCGCAAAGCCGTAGAGGAGGAATTCCTGGAGTGTTTACGGGATGGTTTTCTTGACCAATATGTGGAGGAACCAACTAGAGAGCAGGCCATCTTAGACTGGGTACTGTGTAATGAGAAGGGAATCATTGCCAATCTGGCTGTACGAGACCCTTGGGGATGAGCGACCATAACATGATAGAATTTTTTATCAAGATGGAGAGTGAAGTAGTTGATCCGGAGACGAGGGTGCTGATTCTTAATAAAGGGAAACTGTGAGGATATGAGGCGTGAGTTGGCCTTGATAGATTGGGGAGAGTTACTGAAAGGGATGACAGTGGATAGACAATGGCAAACTATCCCTCCACAGCGCATGCGCGGGGATGCCGTGAGCGGCGCTGACGCTCCCGCGCATGCGCCGCCCGGCAATGTCATTTCCGCGCCCAGCTGGCGCGATGTCCGCCGACTGGCGCCCAAAACGGCGCAAATCAGTGGGGTGCCGAGCCCCAACCTTAAGGGGCTAGGCCCGCGCCGGACTAATTTCCGCCCCGCCAGCTGGCGGAAAAGGCCTTTGGTGCCCCGCCAGCTGGCGCGGAAATGACATCTCCGGGCGACGCATGCGCGGGAGCGTCAGCGGCCGCTCACGGCATCCCTGCGCATGCGCTGTGGAGGGAGTCCCTTCCGCCTCCGCCATGGTGGAGACCGTGGCGAAGGTGGCAGGAAAAGAGTGCCCCCACAGCACAGGCCCGCCCACGGATCGGTGGGCCCCGATCGCGGGCGAGGCCACCATGGCGGCAGCCTCCGGGGTCAGATCGCCCCGCGCCCCACCCCCCAGGACCCCGGAGCCAGCCGGCGCTGCCTTGTCCCGCCGGGACGGTAGGTGGTTTAATCTACGCCGGCAGGACAGGCATTCTAGCAGCGGGACTTCGTCCATCCGGGCCGGAGAATCGCGGGGGGGGGGCCGCCAACCGGCGCGGCGCGATTCCCGCCCCCGCCGAATATCCGGTGCCGGAGAATTCGGCAACCGGCGGGGGCGGGATTCACGGCAGCCCCCGGCAATTCTCCGACCCGGCGGGGGGGGGTCGGAGAATCTCGCCCAAGGAGACATTTTTTCACCCAGAGAGCGGTGAGCCTGTGGAATTCATTACCACAGGAAGTAGTTGATGCTAAAACTTTGAATATATTCAATAGGCGGCTGGATATAGCCCATGGGGAGAATGGGATCCAAGGCTATGGGGAGAAAGCAGGATTGGGCTATTGCGTTGGATGATCAGCCATGATGGTGATGAATGGCGGAGCGGGCTCGAAGGGCCGAAGGGCCTCCTCCTGCTCCTAGCTTCTATGTATCTGTGTATTTGGGGGGGGGTCTATCCCTGTATTTGGGGGGGGGGGGTCTATCCCTGTATTTGGGGGGGGGGTCTATCCCTGTATTTGGGGGGGGGGTCTATCCCTGTATTTGGGGGGGTCTATCCCTGTATTTGGGGGGTCTATCCCTGTATTTGGGGGGTCTATCCCTGTATTTGGGGGGTCTATCCCAGTATTTGGGGGGAGTCTATCCCTGTATTTGGGGGGGGTCTATCCCAGTATTTGGGGGGGGTCTATCCCTGTATTTGGGGAGGGGTCTATCCCAGTATTTGGGGGGGGGGTCTATCCCTGTATTTGGGGGGGGTCTATCCCTGTATTTGGGGGGGGGTCTATCCCTGTATTTGGGGGGGTCTATCCCAGTATTTGGGGGGGGTCTATCCCAGTATTTGGGGGGGGGTCTATCCCTGTATTTGGGGAGGGGTCTATCCCAGTATTTGGGGGGGTCTATCCCTGTATTTGGGGGGGGTCTATCCCTGTATTTGGGGGGGGTCTATCCCAGTATTTGGGGGGGGGGGTCTATCCAGTATTTGGGGGGTCTATCCCAGTATTTGGGGGGGGAGTCTATCCCTGTATTTGGGGGGGTCTATCCCTGTATTTGGGGGGGTCTATCCCAGTATTTGGGGGGGGGGGTCTATCCCTGTATTTGGGGAGGGGTCTATCCCTGTATTTGGGGAGGGGTCTAACCCTGTATTTGGGGGGGTCTATCCCTGTATTTGGGGAGGGGTCTATCCCTGTATTTGGGGAGGGGTCTATCCCTGTATTTGGGGAGGGTCTAACCCTGTATTTGGGGGGGGTCTATCCCTGTATTTGGGGAGGGGTCTATCCCAGTATTTGGGGAGGGGTCTATCCCTGTATTTGGGGAGGGGTCTATCCCTGTATTTGGGGAGGGGTCTAACCCTGTATTTGGGGAGGGGTCTATCCCTGTATTTGGGGAGGGGTCTAACCCTGTATTTGGGGAGGGGTCTAACCCTGTATTTGGGGAGGGGTCTATCCAGTATTTGGGGGGGGAGTCTATCCCTGTATTTGGGGAGGGGTCTAACCCTGTATTTGGGGGGGGGTCTATCCCTGTATTTGGGGGGGTCTATCCCAGTATTTGGGGGGGTCTATCCCAGTATTTGGGGAGGGGTCTAACCCTGTATTTGGGGGGGGGTCTATCCCTGTATTTGGGGGGGGGGTCTATCCCTGTATTTGGGGAGGGGTCTATCCCTGTATTCGGGGAGGGGTCTAACCCTGTATTTGGGGGGGTCTATCCCTGTATTTGGGGGGGTTTAATCCCTGTATTTGGGGGGGGTCTATCCCTGTATTTGGGGGGGGGTCAATCCCAGTATTTGGGGGGTCTATCCCTGTATTTGGGGGGGGGCTATCCCCTGTATTTGGGGGGGGGGCTATCCCCTGTATTTGGGGGGGTCTATCCCTGCATTTGGGGGGTCTATCCCTGTATTTGGGGGGGGGTCTATCCCTGTATTTGGGGAGGGGTCTATCCCTGTATTTGGGGAGGGGTCAGACCCTGTATTTGGGGGGTCTATCCCTGTATTTGGGGGGGTTTAATCCCTGTATTTGGGGGGGGGGGGTCTATCCCTGTATTTGGGGGGGTCTATCCCTGTATTTGGGGGGGGTCTATCCCTGTATTTGGGGGGGGGTCAATCCCAGTATTTGGGGGGGTCTATCCCTGTATTTGGGGGGAGGGGTCTATCCCTGTATTTGGGGGGGGGTCTATCCCAGTATTTGGGGGGGTCTATCCCTGTATTTGGGGGGGTCTATCCCTGTATTTGGGGGGTCAATCCCAGTATTTGGGGAGGGGTCTATCCCTGTATTTGGGGAGGGGTCTATCCCTGTATTTGGGGGGGGGTCTATCCCTGTATTTGGGGGGGGGGTCTATCCCTGTATTTGGGGGGGTCAATCCAGTATTTGGGGAGGGGTCTATCCATGTATTTGGGGGGGGGTCTATCCCTGTATTTGGGGGCGGTCTATACCAGTATTTGGAGGGGGGTCTATCCCTGTATTTGGGGGGGTCTATCCCTGTATTTGGGGGCGGTCTATACCAGTATTTGGAGGGGGGGTCTATCCCTGTATTTGGGGGGTCTATCCCTGTATTTGGGGGGGGGTCTATCCCTGTATTTGGGGGGGGGGTCTATCCCTGTATTTGGGGGGGGCTATCCCTGTATTTGGGGAGGGGCCTATCCCTGTATTTGGGGGGGTCTATCCCTGTATTTTGGGGGGGGTCTATCCCTGTATTTGGGGGGGTCTATCCCAGTATTTGGGGAGGGGTCTATCCCTGTATTTGGGGGGGGTCTATCCCTGTATTTGGGGGGGGGTCTATCCCTGTATTTGGGGGGGGCTATCCCCTGTATTTGGGGGGGGCTATCCCCTGTATTGGGGGGGGGGGTCTATCCCTGTATTTGGGGGGGTCTATCACTGTATTTGGGGGGGGTCTATCCCTGTATTTGGGGGGGGGGTCTATCCCTGTATTTGGGGAGGGGTCTATCCCTGTATTTGGGGGGGTCTATCACTGTATTTGGGGGGGTCTATCCCTGTATTTGGGGAGGGGTGTATCCTGTATTTGGGGAGGGATCTATCCCTGTATTTGGGGGGCGTCTATCCCTGTATTTGGGGGGGGGGTTTATCAAGGTATTTGGGGGGGTCTATCCCTGTATTTGGGGGGGGTCAAACCTGCATTTGTGGAGGGGGCCTATCCCTGTATTTGGGGGGGGGGGTCTATCCCTGTATTTGGGGCGGGGGCTATCCCTGTATTTGGGGGGGGTCTATCCCTGTATTTGGGAAGGGGTCTATCCCTGTATTTGGGGGGGGGGTCTATCACTGTATTTGGGGAGGGGTCTATCCCTGCATTTGAGGAGGGATCTATCCCTGTATTTGGGGGGCATCTATCACTCTATTTGGGGGGGTCTATCCCTGTATTTGGGGAGGGGTCTATCACTGTATTTGGGAGGGGTCTATCCCTGTATTTGGGGGGTCTATCCCTGTATTTGGGGAGGGGTCTATCCCTGTATTTGGGGGGGGTCTATCCCTGTATTTGGGGGGGGGCTATCCCCTGTATTTGGGGGGGGCTATCCCCTGTATTGGGGGGGGTCTATCCCTGTATTTGGGGGGGTCTATCACTGTATTTGGGGAGGGGTCTATCCCTGTATTTGGGGGGGGTGTCTATCCCTGTACTTGGGGGGGAAGGGTCTATCTCAGTATTCGGGGGGAGGGGTCTATCCCTCTATTGGGGGTGGGTCAATCTCTGTATTTGGGGAGGGGTCTATCACTGTATTTGGGGAGGGGTCTTTCCCTATATTTGGGGGGGGGTCTATCCCTGTATTTGGGGGCGGTCTATACCAGTATTGGGGGGGGGGTCTATCCCTGTATTTGGGGAGGGGTCTATCCCTGTATTTGGGGGGGGTCTATCCCTGTATTTGGGGGGGGGTCTATCCCCTGTATTCGGGGGGGGTCTATCCCCTGTATTTGGGGAGGGGTCTATCCATGTATTTGGGGAGGGGTCTATCCCTGTATTTGGGGAGGGGGTCTATCCCTGTATTTGGGGGGGTCTATCCCCTGTATTTGTGAGGAGAGGTCTATCTCTGTATTTGGGGGTGTCGATCACTCTATTTGGGGGGGGGTCTATTCCTGTATTTTGGGGGGTCTATCCCCTGTTATTGGGGGGGGGGTTCTATCCCATGTATTTGGGGAGGTGTCTATCCCTGTATTTGGGGGGGGTCTATCACTGTATTTGGGGAGGGGTCTATCCCTGTATTTGGGGCGGGGTCTATCCCTGTATTTGGGGAGGGGTCTATCCATGTATTTGGGGAGGGTTCTATCCCTGTATTTGGGGGGGGTCTATCCCTGTATTTGGGGAGGGGTCTATCCCTGTATTTGGGGGGGGTCTATCACTGTATTTGGGGAGGGGTCTATCCCTGTATTTGGGGAGGGGTCTATCCCTGTATTTGGGGAGGGGTTTTTCCATGTATTTGGGGAGGGGTCTATCCATGTATTTGGGGAGGGGTCTATCCCTGTATTTGGGGAGAGGTCTATTCCCTGTAATTGTGTGTGGGGGGGGTTTATAAGGGAGGGGGTGTCAGCAATGAGGGGGAGGTGTTAGAGTTTGTATGTCAGCGTGGATGTACCCACCCAGCGTAGACGCCCCAGCCCATTCCCAGCGACCATTAACCCCCCTCGCCCCCCAGCCCAGCCTCCCCCAGTGCAGGTAAACCCGCCCCCCTCGCTTGGCAAGACGGCCCCGCAGATTCGCAAGCACCCCCATCTAGGGTGGGACGGACAAGTCTCGACAGACGTGGAGATTTGAGTTTGTGTCCAAATCCGACCCCCCCCCCAAAAAAAATCCGGCACCTCACGGACCGAGGGACAACCTGTCCAGACCCTGGCCCCCCCCCGCTGGAGACACGGCAAAGCTTACAGGGCACAAAGATTCCCTTATCCCTGTCAACATTTAAATATGTTATCACCCCCCCCTCCCTCACTTACCCCAGCTGGTGCCGGTCCTGCCCAGGAATTCATGCGTCCTCGGGTTCCACAGGAACTCTCTCCACTCGGTCATCACCTGCCCGCACGACTTGTTATCCTTCGGAGCCATCTTCACAGCGACTAACCGGGGGTGAAATGAAAGAGGATTCTGTTACAGCCAGAGGTTTGTTGCTGCTAAACACGGGGTTAGTGCAGGAGCGCACAGTCTGCCCAGCAGGCAGCCACACACACTAATGATGCACAGACCTACATCTCTGCAACTTTTATAATCCTCCTCCTGCTTAACATTCATGTATGCAAAACCCACGGCACTCCCCCCCCCCCCCCACGTCCTCATTAATATTAATCTTTCAATATATTGCCGTCAGGTCGTTCCTTCATTTCCAACCCTCCCCACACGCGGTACAGCGCCGATGGAGTCCATTCGGCCCATCGAGTCTGCACCATCCCTCTGAAAGAGCTCCCTACCCAGGCCCACACCTCCACCCTATCCCCGTGAACCCCACCCAACCCAATCTTTTTGGACACAAAGGGCAGTTTTATCAATGCCAGTCCACCCCAACCTGCACGTCTTTGGACTGTGGGAGGAAACCGGAGCACCCGGAGGAAACCCACGCACACACGGGGAGGACGTGCAGACTCCGCATGGTGTGGGATCTTTCTGTGCGCCGATGGGCGTTTCCCGCGTGGCAGCCGGAGACTGGGCTTCACCTCTTTTAATGTACGTCATCCTTTAACGATGACGTTGGCATCGTCCACACCCAAACCCCACCCCCGGTCAAACTCGTCCGTGGGGGGACAGCTGCCTCCTACTGGACAGCGCCGGAATGACTTGAGCGATGCCTATCGAGAGCAGGCGGAGAGAGTGATACCAATCCAAACTCGCTGGGGAGTGGGAGGAACCCGGGGAAGGGGGGGTATCAATGGCGCCATGGCAACCAGTCCTTGACCAGCTGGGGTCTGGGGGTCAGCATTGTGATGCTGCCTAGGAGTGCACCCCTCGCAAAGTATTCCATTGCCTCACCACCCTCAATCTCTATAACCTCCCTATCTCTGTAACCTCCTCCAGACCCTACACCCCTCCCTATCTCTGTAACCTCCTCCAGACCCTACACCCCTCCCTCTCTCTGCAACCTCCTCCAGCCCCTACACCCCCTCCCTATCTCTGTAACCTCCTCCAGACCCTACACCCCTCCCTATCTCTACACCCCTCCCTATCTCTGTAAACTCCTCCAGCCCCTACACCTCTCCCTATCTCTGTAACCTCCTCCAGCCCCTACACCCCTCCCTATCTCTACAACCCTCCCTATCTCTGTAACCTCCTCCAGCCCCTAAAACCCTCCCTATCTCTACTACCCTCCCTATCTCTGTAATCTCCTCCAGCCCCTACACCCCTCCCTATCTCTGTAACCTCCTCCAGCCCCTACACCCCTCCCTATCTCTACAACCCTCCCTATCTCTGTAATCTCCTCCAGCCCCTACACCCCTCCTTATCTCTACAACCTTCCCGATCTCTGTAACCTCCTCCAGACCCTACAACCCTCCCTATCTCTCACAACCTTCCCTATCTCTGTAACCTCCTCCAGCCCCTACACCCCTCCTTATCTCTACAACCCTCCCTATCTCTGTAACCTCCTCCAGACCCTACAACTCTCCCTAACTCTGTAACCTCCTCCAGCCCCTACACACCTCCCTATCTCTGTAACCTCCTCCAGCCCCTACAACCCACCCTATCTCTGCAACCCTCCCTATCTCTGTAACCTCCTCCAGCCCCTACACCCCTCCCTATCTCTGTAACCTCCTCCAGCCCCTAAAACCCTCCCTATCTCTGTAACTTCCTCCAGCCCTTACACCCCTCCCTATCTCTGTAACCTCCTCCAGCCCCAACAACCCTCCCTATCTCTGTAACCTCCTCCAGCCCCTACAACCCTTCCTATATCTACAACCGTCCCTATCTCTGTAACCTCCTCCAGCCCCTACAACCCTCCCTATCTCTGTAACTTCCTCCAGCCCTTACACCCCTCCCTATCTCTGTAACCTCCTCCAGCCCTTACACCCCTCCCTATCTCTGTAACCTCGTCCAGCCCCTACAACCATCCCTATCTCTGTAACCTCCTCCAGCCCCTACAGCCCTCCCTATCTCTGTAACCTCCTCCAGCCCCTACAACCCTCCCTATCTCTGTAACCTCCCCCAGCCCCTACAATCCTCCCTTTCTCTGTAAACTCCTCCAGGCCCTACACCCCTCCCTATCTCTGTAACCTCCTCCAGCCCTTACACCCCTCCCTATCTCTGTAACCTCCTCCAGCCCCTACAACCCTCCCTATCTCTGTAACCTCCTCCAGCCCCTACAACCCTCCCTATCTCTGTAACCTCCTCCAGCCCCTACAACCCTCCCTATCTCTGTAACCTCCTCCAGCCCTTACACCCCTCCCTATCTCTGTAACCCCCTCCAGCCCCTACAACCCTCCCTATCTCTGTAACCTCCTCCAGCCCCTACAATCCTCCCTTTCTCTGTAAACTCCTCCAGGCCCTACACCCCTCCCTATCTCTGTAACCTCCTCCAGCCCCTACACCCCTCCCTATCTCTGTAACCTCCTCCAGCCCCTACAACCCTCCCTATCTCTGTAACCTCCTCCAGCCCCTACACCCCTCCAAAACCTCTACTCCTTCAATTCCAGTCTCTCGAGCATCCCTCGCTTCCCATCTATCCACCATCAGCTGCCTTGGTGGGGGGGGGGGGGGGGCGGCGGTGGGGGCATAATGTCTGGAATTCCCTCTCTCCACCTCTCCTCATCTCTCTCTCTCCGTCTCTCTCTCTCTCTATTCCTCTCTCTTTGTTCACCTCTCCCTCCCCCTATCTCTCTCCCTCTAGCAGCCCCCCCCCCCCTCACTCTCTCTTGGTGTCTCTTGTAACAATATGTGTGTATTAAGGAATACCGAGGGTTGACAAGAAGGTAATAATACCTCTCACCACCAGATGGAGACAGGGAGCAGTGATATAAATATCGTGACTTCTGGGATGGGGGGAGAAGGTTGTGAGGCGTGCGAGAGATTAAGTGCAGAGCAGAGAGTTCTGTTGTAAGAGAGTGTATTGTTCTATTTCTTTTATAAATTTAGAGTACCCAATTCATTTTTTTTTCCAATTAAGGGGCAATTTAGCGAGTCCAATCCACCTACCCTGCACATCTTTGGTTTATAGGGGCGAAACCCACGCAAACACGTGTTTTATTTAATAACTTATTCCTAGTTGACTGGTTAGAATCTTTAATTTAGTAGTATAAATAAATCAGCTTTGTTCAATAACTCAGCTTGATGTTCTTTGTTAACTTTGCGTTTCATAGAATTTACAGTGCAGAAGGAGGCCATTTGGCCCATCGAGTCTGCACCGGCTCTTGGAAAGAGCACCCTATCCAAGGTCAACACCGCCACCCTATCCCCATAACCCAGTAACCCCACCCAACACTAAGGGCAATTTTGGACACTATGGGCAATTTATCACGGCCAATCCACCTAACCTGCACATCCTTGGACTGTGGGAGGAAAACGGAGCATCCGGGGGAAACCCACGCACACACGGGGAGGAAGTGCAGACTCCGCACAGACAGTGACCCAAGCCGGAATCGAACCTGGGACCCTGGAGCTGTGAAGCAACAGTGCTAACCGCTGTGCCACCGTGCTGCACGTTCTGGCTGTGCACAGTTTGGCTGCCACATTTCCGACAGTGACTACAAATCTCAAAAGGGATTTCATTGGCAGTGGGGCATTTTGGGACACCCTCGAGCGGGTGAAAGGCGCTATCGAAATGCACAATCTGAGCTGCCCAGGTGTTAATTCCGCGAGGACACTGGTCCCAGATCCATTCAGATGGAGAGTGTTCCCGACAGTACAGATCCCTCCTGCCACAATACTGGTGCCATTGCCCCAGGAAATGGAACCCCCTCCTTCCCACAACATTCCTTAAGGCACGTGTTCACTTCCCTAATTTTCTCATCCCCATTCTTAATTCACATGTGGCTCGCGTAGTAATCCAGAAATATTAATCCTTGAGGGCCCGTTCTTTAATTTAGTTCCTAGTGCCTGATTATAAGACCATAAGACACAGGAGCAGAATTAGGCCACTCGGCCCATCGAGTCTGCTCCGCCATTCAATCATGGCTGATATTTTCTCATCCCCATTCTCCTGCCTTCTCCCCATAACCCCTGATCCCCTTATTAATCCAGAACCTATCTATCTCTGTCTTAAAGACACTCAGTGATTTGGCCTCCACAGCCTTCTGCGGCAAAGAGTTCCACAGATTCCCCACCCTCTGGCTGAAGAAATTCCTCCTCATCTCTGTTTTAAAGAATCGTCCCTTTAGTCTGAGATGGTGTCCTCTGGTTCTAGTTTTTCCTACAAGTGGAAACATCCTCTCCACGTCCCCTCTATCCAGGCCTCGCAGTATCCTGTAAGTTTCAATAAGATCCCCCCTCATCCTTCTAAACTCCAACGAGTACAGACCCAGAGAGCTCAACCGTTCCTCATACAACAAGCTCTTCATTCCAGGGATCATTCTTGTGAACCTCCTCTGGACCCTTTCCAAGGCCAGCACATCCTTGCTTAGACACGGGGCCCAATAATCCCCCAACAGGTCCTCTTTCCAAGTCTTGCCGATGTCCCAATATGGACCACAATAACTGACTCCTCCCCCTGCCTCTCCAAGCCTGTCAGAGACGTCCCCCACCCTGGCAGGGGGCAGGCAACATACCACGCAGGACACTCGGCCCTGTTTACAAAGGATGCTATCAATCCCCCGGGTTAGACAATCCCCGACAACCACCACGTGTCTTATTGTTCCGGCCGCTGGAATGGCGTCCTGTACAGTGGTCAGTTCGCTTAGTCCTCCCTCCAGCCCTCTTCCTCATCCACACAGGGAGCAAATACCTCGTACCTGTTGGACAAGGCCAAGGGCTGAGGCTCCTCCGTTTCTGAATGCAGGATCCCCCCAGCTGCCTCACTCGCAGTCACTCCCTGCTGTCACTGATCATTGGCCGACTTTCAGGTACTGAATCTACGGAGTGTGACCACCTCCGCAAATAAAACGTCCAGGTGACTCGGGGAACTCCCAAACAAATGGTTCTACACCCGACAGTTGGAGCTGGCGTAAATATTTGTGAGGTGGTGCCAGCTGCCGTTGAGGCCACGGGCGATATAAAGTCTGGCTTCCGCCTGACAAATCCCGTTTAATCTGCTTCTGTGTTAATCCCCGTCAGAGGCAAAGCATCGCTCCCTCTCTCTCCGCTCCCTCTCTCTCCGCTCCCTCTCTCCCTCTCTCGCCGCTCCCTCTCTCTCCGCTCCCTCTATCCCTGCTCCCTCTCTCCCTCTCTCTCCGCTCCCTCTCTCTCCGCTCCCTCTCTCCCTCTCTCCCTCTCTCTCCGCTCCCTCTCTCTCCGCTCCCTCTATCCCTGCTCCCTCTCTCCCTCGCTCTCCACTCCCTCTCTCCCTCTCTCTCCACTCCCTCTCTCCCTCTCTCTCCACTCCCTCTCTCCCTCTCTCTCCACTCCCTCTCTCTCCGCTCCCTCTCTCTCCGCTCCCTCTCTCTCCACTCCCTCTATCCCTGCTCCCTCTCTCCCTCGCTCTCCACTCCCTCTTTCCCTCTCTCTCCGCTCCCTCTCTCTCCGCTCCCTCTATCCTTGCTCCCACTCTCCCTCTCTCTCCGCTCCCTCTCTCTCCGCTCCCTCTCTCCCTCTCTCCCTCTCTCCGCTCCCTCTCTCCCTCTCTCTCCGCTCCCTCTATCCCTGCTCCCTCTCTCCCTCATTCTCCACTCCCTCTCTCCCTCTCGCTCCCGCTCCCTCTCTCCCTCTCTCTCCACTCCCTCTCTCCCTCGCTCTCCACTCCCTCTCTCCCTCGCTCTCCGCTCCCTCTCTCCCTCTCTCCGCTCCCTCTCTCTCCGCTCCCTCTCTCCCTCTCTCCCTCTCTCTCCGCTCCCTCTTTCTCCGCTCCCTCTCTCCCTCTCTCTCCGCTCCCTCTCTCCCTCTCGCTCCCGCTCCCTCTCTCCCTCTCTCTCTGCTCCCTCTCTCCCTCTCTGCCTCTCTCTCCGCTCCCTCTATCCCTCTCTCTCCGCTCCCTCTCTCCCTCTCGCTCCCGCTCCCTCTCTCCCCCGCTCCCTCTCTCCCTCTCTCCCTCTCTCTCCGCTCCCTCTCTCCCTCTCTCCCTCTCTCTCCACTCCCTCTATCCCTGCTCCCTCTCTCCCTCGCTCTCCACTCCCTCTCTCCCTCTCGCTCCCTCTCTCCCTCTCTCTCCACTCCCTCTCTCCCTCTCGCTCCCTCTCTCTCCGCTCCCTCTCTCCCTCTCTCCCTCTCTCTCCACTCCCTCTCTCCCTCTCGCTCCCTCTCTCTCCACTCCCTCTCTCCCTCGCTCTCCGCTCCCTCTCTCCCTCTCTCCCTCTCTCTCCGCTCCATCTCTCCCTCGCTCTCCACTCCCTCTCTCCCTTTCTCTCCACTCCCTCTCTCCCTCTCCCCCTCTCTCTCCACTCACTCTCTCCCTCTCGCTCCCTCTCTCTCCGCTCCCTCTCTCCCTCTCTCTCCGCTCCCTCTTTCTCCGCTCCCTCTCTCCATCTCTCTCCGCTCCCTCTCTCCCTCTCTCTCCGCTCCCTCTCTCCCTCTCTCTCCGCTCCCTCTTTCTCCGCTCCCTCTCTCCCTCTCTCTCCGCTCCCTCTTTCTCCGCTCCCTCTCTCCATCTCTCTCCGCTCCCTCTCTCCCTCTCTCTCCGCTCCCTCTCTCCCTCTCTCTCCGCTCCCTCTTTCTCCACTCCCTCTCTCCCTCTTTCTCCGCTGCCTCTCTCCCTCTCTCTCTGCTCCCTCTTTCTCCGCTCCCTCTCTCCCTCTCTCTCCGCTCCCTCTCTCCCTCTCTCCCTCGCTCTCCGCTCCCTATTTCTCCGCTCCCTCTCTCCGCTCCCTCTCTCCCTCTCTCTCCGCTCCCTCTCTCCCTCTCTCTCCGCTCCCCCTCTCCCTCTCTCCCTCTCTCTCCGCTCCCTCTCTCTCCGCTCCCTCTCTCCTTCTCTCCCTCTCTCTCCCTCTCTCTCCCTCTCTCCCTCTCTCCCCCATTCCCTCTCTCTCAGCTCTCTCTATCCCTCTCTCCCACTCTGCCCGCTCCCTCTCTCCCCACTCCCTCTCTCCCTCTCTCCCTCTCTCCCCGCTCCCTCTCTCCCTCTCTCTCCGCTCCCTCTCTCCCTCTCTCTCCGCTCCCTCTCTCCCTCTCTCTCCGCTCCCTCTCTCCCTCTCTCTCCGCTCCCTCTCTCTCCGCTCCCTCTCTCCCTCTCTCTCCGCTCCCTCTCTCCCTCTCTCCCTCTCTCTCCGCTCCCTCCCTCTCCTCTCCCTCTCTCTCCGCTCCCTCTCTCCGCTCCCTCTCTCCCTCTCTCCCCGCTCCCTCTCTCCCTCTCTCCCTCTCTCTCCGCTCCCTCTCTCCCTCTCTCTCCGCTCCCTCTCTCCCTCTCTCTCCGCTCACTCCCTCCCTCTCTCCCTCTCTCTCCGCTCCCTCTCTCCCTCTCTCTCCGCTCCCTCTCTCCCCCTCTCTCCGCTCCCTCTCTCCCTCTCTCTCCGCTCCCTCTCTCCCTCTCTCTCCGCTCCCTCTCTCCCTCTCTCTCCGCTCCCTCTCTCCCTCTCTCTCCGCTCCCTCTCTCCCTCTCTCCCTCTCTCTCCGCTCCCTCTCTCCCTCTCTCCCTGCTCCCTCTCTCCCTCTCTCTCCGCTCCCTCTCTCCGTCTTTCCCTCTCTCTCCGCTCCCTCTCTCTCCTCTCCCTCTCTCTCCGCTCCCTCTCTCCGCTCCCTCTCTCCCTCTCTCCCTCTCTCCCCGCTCCCTCTCTCCCTCTCTCCCTCTCTCTCCGCTCCCTCTCTCCCTCTCTCTCCGCTCCCTCTCTCCCTCTCTCTCCGCTCCCTCTCTCCCTCTCTCTCCGCTCCCTCTCTCCCTCTCTCTCCGCTCACTCTCTCCCTGTCTCCCTCTCTCTCCGCTCCCTCTCTCCCTCTCTCTCCGCTCCCTCTCTCCTTCTCTCTCCGCTCTCTCTATCCCTCTCTCCCACTCTCCCCACTCCCTCTCTCTCCGCTCCCTCTCTCCCTCTCTCTCCGCTCTCTCTGCTACCTCTCTCCCTCTCTCTTCGCTCCCTCTCTCCCTCTCGCTCCCGCTCCCTCTATCCCTCTCTCCCTCTCTCCCCCATTCCCTCTCTCTCTGCTCCCTCTATCCCTCTCTCCCTCTCTCTCCGCTCCCTCTCTCCCTCTCTCTCCGCTCCCTCTATCCCTCTCTCCCTCTCTCCCTGCTCCCTCTCTCCCTCTCGCTCCCGCTCCCTCTATCCCTCTCTCCCTCTCTCTCCGCTCCCTCTCTCCCTCTCTCTCCGCTCCCTCTATCCCTCTCTCTCTCTCTCCCTGCTCCCTCTCTCCCTCCCTCTCCGCTCCCTCTCTCCCCTGCTCCCTCTCGCTCCACTCCCTGTATCCCTCTCTCCGCGCTCTCTCTCTCCGCTCCCTCTCTCCCTCTCTGCTCCCTCTCTCCCTCTCGCTTCCGCTCCCTCTATCCCTCTCTCCCACTCTTCCCCGCTCCCTCTATCCCTCTCTCCCCCGCTCCCTCTCTCCGCTCTCTCACTGCTCCCTCTCTCCTTCACTCTCTGCTCCCTCTCTCCCTCTTTCCACTCTCTCTCTTGGTACTGACCCTCTGACATTGCGGCACTCCCTCAGTACTGACCCTCTGACAATGCGGCACTCCCTCAGTACTGACTCTCTGACAGTGCGGCACTCCCTCAGTACTGACCCTCTGACAGTGCGGCGCTCCCTCAGTACTGACCCTCTGACAGTGCGGCACTCCCTCAGTACTGACCCTCTGACAGTGCGGCACTCCCTCAGTACTGACCCTCTGACAGTGCAGCACTCCCTCAGTACTGACCCGCTGACAGTGCGGCACTCCCTCAGTACTGACCCTCTGACAGTGCGGCACTCCCTCAGTACTGACCCTCTGACAGTGCGGCACTCCCTCAGTACTGACTCTCTGACAGTGCGGCACTCCCTCAGTACTGATCCTCTTGTGGTGTTGGGTGTTCTGACACACAGATGAGCCAACACGGTTGTATATGGTACAACGCTATTTTATTTAAACTTACTATGTACAGTTTTGTCTTGACACTCTTCACGTGGGGATTCCCTGTTTGTGATTTTGTAACAGCTCTTCTCCGTGTCTTTGTCCCCAGACCTACTGACCACCAGGTGTCGTGCTCGTGCTTTTTATGTGGTTGGTGTTCTTGTGTGTGATTGGTTGTGGTGTTGTGTGCTCTGATTTGCCTGTTGGTGTGTCCATCATGATGTGTGTGTTTGAATATCATGACATCCCCCCTTTTTACAAAGATATGTGCCTACGTGGTAATAAATATGATCGCGTCGTGAGTGCATCTAAGAGTGTGTGTGTGTCGTGTACAGCATGTGCATATGACGGAACTATGTACATGGGGCGATGTCGGGTGCGTCACATGAACCAAGTTGTACCATAACATAACATGAATGCGAACGAGAGAAAAAAAAAACTTGAACAGTTGTCCAGTCAGACGATATCTGGAACGATAAACAACAACAGGTTATCATGTAAAATTGTGCAACTTGTTAGACATATGAACGGTATTATAAGTCCAGTCTAATGGGCTTGTGACGAGTTCGGGTTGACCGTCAGGGTGGCACACCACTCATCGGCTGGATTGATGGCATTGACCTTGTTGACATCGATGACGGAAACGCGGAAGGCATCCTGGTCATCTGCATCACTTAACTGGAAGTCTTGATGCGTGGGCTGGACGGTCCTGACTTGTCTGCGAGACTGTCGGGGATGTGCCGGATCCATGGGTTGAGCCGAACGACAGTGGGCAGCGTAGTGGCCCATCTTGCCACATCTGAGGCACTGTCGGTTTTTTGCAGGACATTGCCCTTTTAAATGTAGAGCTCCACAATTGCCGCACGTCATGACGTCACGGCGTTCGTTGCGCCACTGCGCATGCGCAGTGCGATCTTGCGGTGGGCGCGCCTGCGCAGTGCGTCCCTCGATGTGGCCGTTATTTTTGGCGCGCACCAGCGCGGGAGACCGCGAAAAGCACGGGAAGCGGCCGCTGTCGTCCGGGCCGTGGGTCGGGAAGTAATCGACGGCCTGGATGCGTTCGACGTCGTGGGCGGCCTGGCTTGCCGATTCGACGGCTGGGGACCCCCTCCGTGCCAACTCGGACGCCTGAAATCGGGCAAAACGGCAGGTAGCATTTTCGTGGAGGACACAGGCTTCCACAGCAGATGCTAAGGTGAGGCTTTTTATTTTAAGAAGCTGCTGGCGTAGGCCACTGGAGGCAACGCCAAAAACAATCTGGTCCCTGATCATGGACTCTGTGGTGCTGCCGTAACCGCAGGACTGCGCTAGAATCCGGAGGTGCGTCAAAAAGGGTTGAAAAAGCTCCTCCTTACCTTGCAGGCGTTGCTGAAAGAGGTATCTTTCAAAACTTTCATTTACTTCAACTTTAAAGTGCTGGTCCAGTTTGAGGATGACCGTGTCATATTTGGATTGGTTTTCGCCTTCTTCGAACACCAGTGAGTTGAAGACGTCGAGGGCGTGCTGACCTGCGTAGAAGAGGAGCATTGCAATCTTCGTTTCATCCGAGGCACTCCGTTTTTCGGTGGCACGGATGTACAGGTCAAATCGCTGCCTGAAGAGCTTCCAATTGGTACCTAGGTTCCCCGCGACTTGCAACGGCTGCGGTTTGTCGGTGCGGTCCATGTCCAGAATGGCAGGTTAGTTGGCAGGTATCGATCCACTCCTGTACCATGTGGTGTTGGGTGTTCTGACACACAGATGAGCCAACACGGTTGTATATGGTACAACGCTATTTTATTTAAACTTACTATGTACAGTTTTGTCTTGACACTCTTCACGTGGGGATTCCCTGTTTGTGATTTTGTAACAGCTCTTCTCCGTGTCTTTGTCCCCAGACCTACTGACCACCAGGTGTCGTGCTCGTGCTTTTTATGTGGTTGGTGTTCTTGTGTGTGATTGGTTGTGGTGTTGTGTGCTCTGATTTGCCTGTTGGTGTGTCCATCATGATGTGTGTGTTTGAATATCATGACACCTCTGACAGTGCGGCACTCCCTCAGTACTGACCCTCTGACAGTGCAGCACTCCCTCAGTACTGACCCTCTGACAGTGCAGCCCTCCCCCAGTACTGACCCTCTGACAGTGCGGCACTCCCTCAGTACTGACCCTCTGACAGTGCGGCACTCCCTCAGTACTGACACTCTGACAGTGCGGCACTCCCTCAGTACTGACCCTCTGACAGTGCGGCACTCCCTCAGTACTGACCCTCTGACAGTGCGGCACTCCCTCAGCACTGACCCTTTGACAGTGCGGCACTCCCTCAGTACTGACCCTCTGACAGTGCAGCACTCCCTCAGTACTGACCCTTTGACAGTGCGGCACTCCCTCAGTACTGACCCTCTGACAGTGCGGCACTCCCTCAGTACTGACCCTCTGACAGTGCAGCACTCCCTCAGTACTGACCGTCTGACCGTGCGGCACTCCCTCAGTACTGACCCTCTGACAGTGCAGCACTCCCTCAGTACTGACCGTCTGACAGTGCGGCACTCCCTCAGTACTGACCCTCTGGCAGTGCGGCATCCCTCAGTACTGATGACAGTGCGGCACGCCCTCAGTACTGACACTCTGACAGTGCGGCACTCCCTCAGTACTGACCCTCTGACAGTGCGGCGCTCCCTCAGTACTGACCCTCTGACAGTGCGGCACTCCCTCAGTACAGACCCTCTGACAGTGCGGCACTCCCTCAGTACCGACCCTCTGACAGTGCGGCACTCCCTCAGTACTGACCCTCTGACAGTGCGGCACTCCCTCAGTACCGACCCTCTGACAGTGCGACACTCTGTTCGTACTCTCCCCGAGTTTGGTAACAGGTTTGATATGATCACGGTCCTGGAGTGGAACTATTGATGGTTCAACCTCATGATTCGATAGATGGAGAGCGACCGGTCCTCGATCAGTCACGTCTGATCACATAAATCCCACACACGCACTCTGACCTTTCGCTTACACATTCTCCTGAAGGTGCTGAGCGTCGTTTCAGCTAATCCCTGCTCCTCATCCTGTCCCAGGCAGCTGCCTCCCAATCCCGCAGAGAATCACGTCCTGATCCCAACCTTTCACCCCGTGGTCAGACTGTGTCTCTGTGACTGACAGTTGCTGAGAGGCGATCACACTGAGGATCCACATTTCAAAGGTGCTAGTCATTTAAGTGCCTCGAGCATTTATAAAGAGAGACTTCCCTTTACAGGCCGTCGATCAGTTAACCAGTTTATTTTTATTGGTGCTGAAGAGCATCTGAAGAGAGACTGTGCCATCCACGGTAGCCCATAATATCCAAACTCTGCTGCAAAACCTTGGAATGAAATGTGACTGCAGAGGCAGATTGAGCCACAACAAACAGAGAGAGTAAAACAAAGGAAGTGATTGAAAGTCGCAAAAGTACCAGTGAACATAGAACATCGAACATCGAAAAATACAGCACAGAACAGGCCCTTCAGCCCACAATGTTGTGCCGAACCTTTGTCCTAGATTAATCATAGATTATCATTGAATTTACAGTGCAGAAGGAGGCCATTCGGCCCGTCGAGTCCGCACCGGCTCCCGGAAAGAGCACCCTACCCAAGGTCAACACCTCCACCCTATTCCCACAACTCAGCAACCCCACCCAACACTAAGGGCAATTTTGGACACTAAGGGCAACTTATCATGGCCAAACCACCTAACCTGCACATCTTTGGACTGTGGGAGGAAACCGGAGCACCCGGAGGAAACCCACGCACACACGGGGAGGACGTGCAGACTCCGCACAGACTGTGACCCAAGCTGGAATCGAACCTGGGACCCTGGAGCTGTGAAGCAATTGTGCTATCCACAATGCTACCGTGCTGCCCTTAAGAACAAATTAATCTACACTATAGCATTCTACCGTAATCCATGTACCTATCCAATAGCTGCTTGAAGGTCCCTAATGTTTCCGACTCAACTACTTCCACAGGCCGTGCATTCCATGCCCCCACTACTCTCTGGGTAAAGAACCTACCTCTGACATCCCTCCTATATCTTCCACCATTCACCTTAAATTTATGTCCCCTTGTAATGGTGTGTTCCACCCGGGGAAAAAGTCTCTGACTGTCTACTCTATCTATTCCCCTAATCATCTTATAAACCTCTATCAAGTCGCCCCTCATCCTTCTCCGTTCTAATGAGAAAAGGCCTAGCACCCTCAACCTTTCCTCGTAAGACCTACTCTCCATTCCAGGCAACATCCTGGTAAATCTCCTTTGCACCTTTTCCAAAGCTTCCACATCCTTCCTAAAATGAGGCGACCAGAACTGTACACAGTACTCCAAATGTGGCCTGACCAAGGTTTTGTTCAGCTGCATCATCACCTCACGGCTCTTAAATTCAATCCCTCTGTTAATGAACGCGAGCACACCATAGGCCTTCTTCACAGCTCTATCCACTTGAGTGGCAACTTTCAAAGATGTATGAACATAGACCCCAAGATCTCTCTGCTCCTCCACATTGCCAAGAACTCTACCGTTAACCCTGTATTCCGCATTCATATTTGTCCTTCCAAAATGGACAACCTCACACTTTTCAGGGTTAAACTCCAATGCTTGGTAGACATGCATGATTCTACCTATCTGAATAGAAAATTGAGTCCGCTCTCACTTTTTCCTATCCTCAGTAATTTATCTATTCAAGCCGATTTGCTCAATGAATGGGTCTCTCCAAAATGTTCAAGTGATTGAACCAAATGACACTGTTTATGTACACATGCCTTGGACACGCTCTCAGTGTTGCTCCGCTGGCCATATTCATTCACAACTTTAGTACCATCCCAATCAAAATTTGTGGAAGAATCAGGTAATATGATTAGGAGCATAATATTGGCTCCCTGCTGCACAGGACTGGGAAATGATTGTTTCCCCACGCTCACTGGACTGAATTAACCCAGCACTAGTATAAAGACCATGGCCGTTGTAGAGCCAGCTAACAGGGAGCGAGCAGGGAATCTAGTATAGGGGTAATTGGGGATAGGACGGGAGCAGTGGGGTACGTGGTCTATTGTTTGTGGTTATTTTAGGGGGTATTTTGTGCGTCGACCCGCGCGGTTGTTTTACAAATGTCAATATGTCAAATTGTGAAAATCACAAATGCTTCAATAAAATATTTTCTTACAAAAACAATAAAAAGATGCACGGACTCCCAGACCACCTGCCCCCTCTGTGACCTCGAGGAGTCCGAGTTCCAGGTGCACCTAGTTGTGTGAGATCGCCCCTCGGAATCCTGTTTGTACTTCAGCCGCCCCCCCATGCTCCTGCTCTCTGGCCAGCCTGGTGAGTCGGGGGCAGGTCAGAGTTCACGGGCCTGCTCCCGGGCCTGAGCAAAGTGGCCGTGGACAGGTCCCGGGGGAGGGAGTGACTCCCTTCGCGGCCGGGTGCCCCTGGGAGAGGGGGCGGACGGTGCTCGCCAGTGCGTTTGAGGCCTTCCGTGAGTGGTGGGGGCTGCCGGGGATGGAGGGCACTATCAGCCCCGGGAATGGTATGTTAATCTGATTTGATAAGGTTCCTTCGCGCGGGGGAGAACGTGCAGACTCCGCACAGGCGGTGACCCAAGCCGGGTAATCGAACCAGAGACCCTGGCGGCGTGATGCAGCAGTGCTAGCCACTCTGCCGCCCTGCCGCCATTTGTCCCCGCTTATTCTGTCACGATACCACGTCCTAGGGATCAGTGTGTTATTGTCAAAGGTCCCAGGGGCAACGTGGAGAGCTTTCAATCTGCCCCACACCCCATCACTTTCCAATGAGGGGGGGGGGGGTGCGATCCACAGGTACAGGAATAAACCATTCAGCCCCTCAAGCCCCTAACGTAGGATTGAGGTTCCACAGCCCACTAGGGTGGAGACTTTTGAAGATTTGCCGCCACGTCAGTCACAAATGGCCTGCCACTCATTCCGAGACTGTGCACCCACCCCCCCCCCCCACCCCCGGTTCGAGACACACTGGCCGGGAGGGGAAAACCTTCCCGTATCGAGCCTGTCACACCCTGTGAGGATACAGTAAGTTTGAATGAGGTGGCCTCTCCCTCTTTGACACGCTGAGAGAGAGATACAGGCCCATTTCCCTCATCGCACAGGAGTTGCAACAGGCCATTCGGCCCATCAGATTGCAGAGTCTGGCGGCCGTGTCCTCTCTTTACCGGCGGGGTACACATCCCAAAGGTGGATGTCCCTGTTTGAGATTGACTGACTGGCCTGAGATGGAGCTCGAGAAACCCCCCCCACCACCACCCCGCACCCCGGGGCCGCCATTTTATTTCTGCAGAGTCCGCCCAAGGGCCAATCAGCCTCGAGCCTTGAACCGTCCATCCGCGACGGGGCACCACAGAAAAAACCCACAGGACACAAAGGAGACAATTGTGCAAGAGTTTATTATCGGCAGGAGGTGCAGCAAGCGGGGGGGGGGGGGGGGGGGGGGAGCATGGGAAGGGGAGCAGGGGGTGGTGTTGGAGGGGGGAATGCCGTTTATTGGACCATGGGAAGTTTACAGCGAGAGGACACTGGGCCAATCATGTCTGCCCCAGGCCGAATAAACAGGTCGCCCCCCCCCCCCCCACCCCGGCCTAATCTCCACCCCCCCCAGGGAATATTCCCTGTGGCCTCCCCGATTAACGGGAGGGTGGCTACTCGGCAGCTCGACTTTCAGAACTCTTTGGTCTTCAGCTGGGCGAAGCCACCAGTGAGGATCGACGGGCTGGACGATTGTTTCGGAGCCGGGCAGCTGTGGGACGAGACAGAGTCGTGTTTGAACAGGACCTGGTTGAAGTCCACGGCAACGCCCTGGAGTCGGACGTCCTGCATGCAGCCCGCGTACAGGTACCAGTCATACCCCAGTTTATCCAGGCCTAGACGGAAAGGATAAATGCACAGAGACATCATTGGCTTGGTGACCAAACCCTCCCTATCTCTGTCACCTCCTCCAGTCCCTACAACCCTCCCTATCCCTAACCTCCTCCAGTCCCTACAACCCTCCCTATCTCTGTAACCTCCTCCAGCCCCTATACCCCTCCCTATCTCTGTAACCTCCTCCAGTCCCTACCCCCCTCCCTATCTCTGTAACCTCCTCCAGTCCCTACAACCCTCCCTATCTCTGTAACCTCCTCCAGTCCCTACAACCCTCCCTATCTCTGTAACCCCCTCCAGTCCCTACAACCCTCCCTATCCCTAACCTCCTCCAGTCCCTACACCCCTCCCTATCTCTGTAACCTCCTCCAGCCCCGACAACCCTCCCTATCTCTGTAACCTCCTACTGCCCCCTACACCCCTCCCTATCTCTACACCCTCCCTATCTCTGTAACCTCCTCCAGTCCCTATAACCCTCCCTATCTCTGTAACCTCCTCCAGCCCCTACAACCCTCCCTATCTCCGTAACCTCCTACTGCCCCCTACACCCCTCCCTATCTCTACACCCTCCCTATCTCTGTAACCTCCTCCAGTCCCTACACCCCCTCCCTATCTCTGTAACCTCCTCCAGCCCCTACACCCCTCCCTATCTCTGTAACCTCCTCCAGCCCCGACAACCCTCCCTATCTCTGTAACCTCCTACTGCCCCCTACAACCCTCCCTATCTCTGTAACCTCCTACTGCCCCCTACACCCCTCCCTATCTCTACACCCTCCCTATCTCTGTAACCTCCTCCAGTCCCTACAACCCTCCCTATCTCTGTAACCTCCTCCAGCCCCTACAACCCTCCCTATCTCTGTAACCTCCTACTGCCCCCTACAACCCTCCCTATCTCTGTAACCTCCTACTGCCCCCTACACCCCTCCCTATCTCTACACCCTCCCTATCTCTGTAACCTCCTCCAGTCCCTACAACCCTCCCTATCTCTGTAACCTCCTCCAGCCCCTACAACCCTCCCTATCTCTGTAACCTCCTCCAGTCCCTACAACCCTCCCTATCTCTGTAACCTCCTCCAGCCCCTACACCCCTTCCTTTCTCTGTCACCTCCTCCAGCCCTACAACCCTCCCTATCTCTGTAACCTCCTCCAGCCCCTACAACCCTCCCTATCTCTGTCACCTCCTCCAGCCCTACACCCATCCCTATTTCTGTAACCTCCTCCAGCCCCTACACCCCCCTCCCTATCTCTGTAACCTCCTCCAGCCCTACAACCCTCCCTATCTCTGTAACCTCCTCCAGTCCCTACAACCCTCCCTATCTCTGTAACCTCCTCCAGCCCCTACAACCCTCCCTATCTCTGTAACCTCCTCCAGTCCCTACACCCCTCCCTATCTCTGTAACCTCCTCCAGTCCCTACACCCCTCCTTATCTCTGTAACCCCCTCCAGCCCCTACACCCCTCCCTATTTCTGTAACCTCCTCCAGCCCCTACACCCCCCTCCCTATCTCTGTAACCTCCTCCAGCCCTACAACCCTCCCTATCTCTGTAACCTCCTCCAGCCCCTACAACCCTCCCTATCTCTGTAACCTCCTCTAGCCCCTACACCCCTCCCTATCTCTGTAACCTCCTCCAACCCCTACACCCCTCCCTATCTATGTAACCTCCTCCAGCCCCGACACCCCTCCCTATCTCTGTAACCTCCTCCAGCCCCTACACGCCCTCCCTATCTCTGTAACCTCCTCCAGCCCCTACACCCCCTCCCTATCTCTGTAACCTCCTCCGGCCTCTACACCCCTCCCTATCTATGTAACCTCCTCCAGCCCCTACACCCCTCCCTATCTCTGTAACCTCCTCCAGCCCCTACACCCCCTCCCTATCTCTGTAACCTCCTCCGGCCTCTACACCCCTCCCTATCTATGTAACCTCCTCCAGCCCCTACACCCCTCCCTATCTCTGTAACCTCCTCCAGCCCCTACACCCCCTCCGTATCTCTGTAACCTCCTCCAACCCCTACACCCTCCCTATCTCTGTAACCTCCTCCGGCCTCTACAACCCTCCCTATCTCTGTAACCTCCTCCGGCCTCTACAACCCTCCCTATCTCTGTAACCTCCTCCAGCCCCGACACCCTCCCTATCTCTGTAACCTCCTCCGGCCTCTACAACCCTCCCTATCTCTGTAACCTCCTCCAGCCCCGACACCCTCCCTATCTCTGTAATCTCCTCCGGCCTCTACAACCCTCCCTATCTCTGTAACCTCCTCCAGCCCTACACCCCTCCCTATCTCTGTAACCTCCTCCAGCCCCTACAATCCTCCCTATCTCTGTAACCTCCTCCACTCCCTACAAACCTCCCTATCACTGTAACCTCCTCCTGCCCTACACCCCTCCCTATCTCTGTAATTTCCTCCAGCCCCTACAACCCTCCCTATCTCTGTAACCTCCTCCAGCCCTACACCCCTCCCTATCTCTGTAACCTCCTCCAGCCCCTACAACCCTCCCTATCTCTGTAACCTCCTCCAGCCCTACAACCCTCCCTATCTCTGCAACCTCCTCCAGCCCTACACCCCTCCCTATCTCTGTAACCTCCTCCACTCCCTACAACCCTCCCTATCTCTGTAACCTCCTCCAGCCCTACAACCCTCCCTATCCCTGTAACCTCCTCCAGCCCTACAACCCTCCCTATCTCTGTAACCTCCTCCAGCCCTACAACCCTCCCTATCTCTGTAACCTCCTCCAGCCCTACAACCCTCCCTATCTCTGTAACCTCCTCCAGCCCTACAACCCTCCCTATCTCTGTAACCTCCTCCAGCCCTACACCCCTCCCTATCTCTGTAACCTCCTCCACTCCCTACAACCCTCCCTATCTCTGTAACCTCCTCCAGCCCTACAACCCTCCCTATCTCTGTAACCTCCTCCAGCCCCTACAACCCTCCCTATCTCTGTAACCTCCTCCAGCCCCTACAACCCTCCCTATCGCTGTAACGTCCTCCAGCCCCTAAAACCCTCCCTATCGCTGTAACCTCCTCCAGCCCGCCCTATCTCTGTAACCTCCTCCAGTCTCTACACCCCTCCCTATCTCTGTAACCTCCTCCGGCCCCTACACCCCTCCCTATCTCTGTAACCTCCACCAGCCCCTACACCCCTCCCTATCTCTGTAACCTCCTCCAGCCCCTACACCCCTCCCTATCTCTGTAACCTCCTCCAGCCCCAACAACCCTCCCTATCTCCGTAACCTCCTCCAGCCCCAACAACCCTCCCTATCTCCGTAACCTCCTCCAGCACCAACAACCCTCCCTATCTCTGTAACCTCCTCCAGCTCCTAAAACCCTCGCTATCGCTGTAACCTCCTCCAGCCCCTGCACCCCTCCCTATCTCTGTAACCTCCTCCAGACCCTACACCCCTCCCTATCTCTGTAACCTCCTCCAGCCCCAACAACCCTCCCTATCTCTGGAACCTCCTCCAGTCCCTACAACCCTCCCTATCTCTGTAACCTCCTCCAGACCCTACAACCCTCCCTATCTCTGTAACCTCCTCCAGACCCTACACCCCTCCCTATCTCTGTAACCTCCTCCAGCCCCAACAACCCTCCCTATCTCTGTAACCTCCTCCAGCCCCAACAACCCTCATATCTCCGAAACCTCCTCCAGCCCCAACAACCCTCCCTATCTCTGTTACCTCCTCCAGCCCCAACAACCCTCCCTATCTCTGTAACCTCCTCCAGACCCTACAACCCTCCCTATCTCTGTAACCTCCTACACCCCTCCCTATTTCTGTAATATCCTCCAGCCCCGCAACCCTCCCTATCTCTATAACCTCCTCCAGCCTCTACCACCCTCCCTATCTCTGTAACCTCCTCCAGCCTCTACAACCCACCCTATCTCTGTAACCCCCTCCAGCCCCTACACCCCTCCCTATCTCTGTAACCTCCTCCAGCCTCTACACCCCTCCCTATCTCTGTAACCTCCTCCAGACCCTACAACCCTCCCTATCTCTGTAACCTCCTCCATCACCAACAATCCTCCCTATGTCTGTAACCTCCTCCATCACCTACAACCCTCCCTATCTCTGTAACCTCCTCCAGCCCCTACACCCCTCCCTATCTCTGTAACCTCCTCCAGCCCCTACACCCCCTCCCTATCTCTGTAACCTCCTCCAGCCCCGACAACCCTCCCTATCTCTGTAATCTCCTCCAGCCCCTACACCCCTCCCTATCTCTGTAATCTCCTCCATCACCTACAACCCTCCCTATCTCTGTAATCTCCTCCAGCCCCACACCCCTCCCTATCTCTGTAATCTCCTCCATCACCTACAACCCTCCCTATCTCTGTAACCTCCTCCAGCCCCTACAACCCTCCCTATCTCTGTAATCTCCTCCAGCCCGAACAACCCTCCCTATCTCTGTAACCTCCTCCAGACCCTACAACCCTCCCTATCTCTGTAATCTCCTCCAGCCCCACAACCCTCCCTATCTCTGTAAACTCCTCCAGCCCCTACAACCCTCCCTGTCCCTGTAACCTCCTCCAGCCCCTACACCCCCTCCCTATCTCTGTAACCTCCTCCAGACCCTACAACCCTCCCTATCTCTGTAACCTCCTCCAGCCCCACAACCCTCCCTATCTCTGTAACCTCCTCCAGCCCCACAACACTCCCTATCTCTGTAATCTCCTCCAGCCCCACAACCCTCCCTATCTCTGTAACTTCCTCCAGCCCCTACACCCCTCCCTATCTCTGTAACCTCCTCCAGACCCTACAACCCTCCCTATCTCTGTAACCTCCTACACCCCTCCCTATCTCTGTAATCCCCTCCAGCCCCGCAACCCTCCCTATCTCTATAACCTCCTCCAGCCTCTACAACCCTCCCTATCTCTGTAACCTCCTCCAGCCTCTACAACCCTCCCTATCTCTGTAACCTCCTCCAGCCCCTACACCCCCTTCCCATCTCTGTAACCTCCTCCAGCCCCTACACCCCTCCCTATCTCTGTAACCTCCTCCAGCCCCGCAACCCTCCCTATCTCTGTAACCTCCTCCATCACCTACAACCCTCCCTATCTCTGTAACCTCCTCCAGCCCCTACAACCCTCCCTATCTCTGTAATCTCCATTACCTACAACCCTCCCTATCTCTGTAATCTCCTCCAGCCCCATAACCCACCCTATCTCTGTAACCTCCTCCAGCCCCTACAACCCTCCCTATCTCTGTAACCTCCTCCAGCCTCTACAACTCTCCCTATCTCTGTAACCTCCTCCATCACCTACAACCCTCCCTATCTCTGTAACCTCCTCCAGCCCCGCAACCCTCCCTATCCCTGTAACCTCCTCCAGCCCCTGCAACCCTCCCTATCTCTGTAACCTCCTCCATCACCAACAATCCTCCCTATCTCTCTAACCTCCTCCATCACCAACAATCCTCCCTATCTCTGTAATCTCCTCCATCACCAACAATCTTCCCTATCCCTGTAATCCCCTCCAGCCCCTACAACCCTCCCTATCTCTGTAATATCCTCCATCACCTACAACCCTCCCTATCTCTGTAATCTCCTCCATCACCTACAACCCTTCCTATCTCTGTAATCTCCTCCATCACCTACAACCCTCCCTATCTCTGTAATCTCCTCCATCACCTACAACCCTCCCTATCTCTGTAATCTCCTCCATCACCAGCCCCTACAACCCTCCCTATCTCTCTAATCTCCTCCATCACCAGCCCCTACAATCCTCCCTATCTCTGTAACCTCCTCCATCCACTACAATCCTCCCTATCTCTGTAACCTCCTCCATCCACTACAATCCTCCCTGTCCCTGTAACCCCTCCAGCCCATGCAACCCTCCCTATCTCTGTAACCTCCTCCAGCCCCTACGACACTCCCTATCCCTGTAACCACTCCAGCCCCTGTAACCTCCCTATCTCTATAACCTCCTCCAACTCCTACAATCCTCCCTATCTCTGTAACCGCCTCCAGCCCCTGTAACCCTCCCTATCTCTGTAACCTCCTCCAGCCCCTGCAACCCTCCCTATCTCTGTAATCTCCTCCAGCCCCTGTAACCCTCCCTATCTTCTTAAACTCCAGCCCCTGCAACCCTCCCTATCTCTGTAACCTCCTCCAGCCCCTACACCCCTCCCTATCTCTGTAACCTCCTACACCCCTCCCTATCTCTGTAACCTCCTCCAGACCCCTACAACCCTCCCCATCTCTGTAACCTCCTACACCCCTCCCTATCTCTGTAACCTCCTCCAGACCCTACACCCCTCCCTATCTCTGTAACCTCCTCCAGCCCCTACACCCCTCGCTCTCTGTAACCTCCTCCAGCCCCTACAACCCTCCCTATCTCCGAGGCTGGTGAGTGGGGGGGGGGGCGGGGGGATGTTTGTTTTTCTCACCAGGAACACCTCCCAGGAACATCAAGGTGTCTCTGTTGAACCAGGAAGTCTTCAGCGCTGCGAAGTCGCTGGCGTCCACAGTTTGACGACCGCGCTGATCGCCGATTTGCAATGTCGCCTCGCTCTCGGAGATGGTCAGGTTCAGCTGCTGCCCGTCACAGAGCCTGGCAGGGCTCTCGATGCTGATGGTCGTCGCCGTGCCCAGGGACAGCTTGAATTGCTGAGGAGGCAACCAACACAGCGGATCAAAGAGGCGAATGGACAGTGCTCGAAGGTTTGGCGTTTGGCGCAGGTGAAGGAAGTTGGACATCTGTAAGACTGGATGGCCAACCTTGATTGGTCCCACACGTGGAGGTTTCGTCACATGCCCTCCAATGCATCCCCCCCGCCCCCCACAATCCACTCATTTGCCGGGCGACATGCCCTTCGCCCCAATATCCCAACCTCCCGGGGTGAATTGGAGGACAGACAAATGTTTCCTTGCTTTCTTCCTTGCTATCTTCGCTGTTTGGCCTTTTGAAAGTTCCTGTTGAATCTGCTTAGGCAGCGCCTTCCAGATCCTACTCACCCCCAGTTTGGTCACTGAAACACTTCCTCCTCGTTTCCTCCATCCAAACCCCTCGTGATTTCTGAGCGCATCGATTAAATCTCCCCCTTAACCTTCCCTGCTCCAGGGAGATCGATCAGGTGCACCAGTATGGCGCACAATGGTTCAAAACCCTGACCTTCCCGACTTGGAAATCCACAGGCCGTTCCTTCGCGGTCGCCGGGTCACGACCCTGGAACTCCCCCCTGAGCAGCAAGGTGGGTGGGACCTCGCTATCAGCCTCCTCCCGTTCCCCCTCCACCCAGACTCTCGGCACCCGACGGCTATTTGACGAGTGCGGGAATCCTAATTGCCCGCCAGTGTTAGACTCAGCCATCCTCCACTGGGACAATTTTCGGGATGGGGGATTTGGTGAGCGACGAGGTAGGATGATCATTGGTTAGCAATGTTTCTCCGTTTCCCCCTCCGCAGTCAAGGGACACAGAGCCATATCTAGGTGAGATCGGTCCAGGAAGCCAGGGTGTGGTGATATGCATCACTGTAAATACACAAGGGGTTAATGTGAATACACTACATCTAAGTAAACACTAGAGGGAGCACCAGAGACATCATGACATGCAGACATACAGCTAATGAACACATAGAATAGGACACGACCAATGGGCAGTCAAGACACCCAGAGGTGGCACTACCACAAGGGGGCAACCCATTTAAAAGGACAAGGCATACATGCTCTTCGACAGGTGAAACTTAGAGAGAAGGACAGGGGCAGATCAGATGCATCACACCCACCGCATGGCTTAGAGCAGACTGGTTAGTTAGACTGAGTTACTATAGCAAGATTAGCAGGAGAGTCAAACTCAAGTAGAATTGTTAACTGTTCAATAAATGTGCTAAACCTATCTCCGAGTCGGAACCTTCCGTTGTCAGAGTGCACATCTAGGAAGCAGCTTATGCTACATGAAGAAGCAGAACACAACACAGGGAGCTTCGGCCGTGAGAACGGGGGCGGTTAATGTCCCCCCCCCCTCCCACCTCCCCCACTCAGGGAGGTCTCCCTCGCCAGGTTCCGGGGGAGACAACAACATGATGCAATGTCACTGGGCTGGTATTCCTGAGGCCCGGCCTAACATTGCGGGGACGAGGGTTCAAATCTCGTCCAATATTGATTCAAATTCAATGAATGAAATCTGGAATTGTAAAGTTACTCTCAGTCATGGTGACCATGGAGTTATCATCGATTGACGTTAAATCCCATCTGGTTCACCTTTAGGGAAGGGGAAATCTGCCGTCCCTACCCTGGTCTGGCCTACACGTGACTCCAGACCCACAGCCAATGGGGTTGACTCTTAAATGCCCCCTCTCTCGGAAGTGGGCCGAGCGAGACACTGGGTTCGAGGGCAGTTAGGGGAGGGGGCGACGAAGACTGGCCCAGCCCCCAATGACACTCGCGTCCCCACGAGAGAAGTTACAAAGAAGGTTCACGCACCTCGTGGTTGTCCTGGAGGGAGAACTGAATCTTTAGGAGAGGGTCGTGTCCCCCTGTCAGTAGCGCCATCACAAGGCCGTTGTGTTTGTTCGGACGTATCACCACCTCGAAGCTCAGGGACCAGCTCACCTCGGTCCCGGATGCGTTCAGGAGATCTGGGGGGCGTCAGAGGAGACAGACGTTGGGGTGCCGGCTGGGCATGGGGGGGGGGGGGGTTCATGCAGAGACTCAAGGGGAGGGTTGTCGGGGCGGGGGCGGGAGGGAGGGGTGTAGGGGGCTAATTTCCGAGATTCTCTTACCACTGCATCTGAACACTGCCATTCCCAACCCGGGGAAGAAGGAACCGGTCATGATGTCGGTGTGACACTGCAGGTTGGGGTTCCTGGCCACCTTCTCCTTGATCCATGAGGTGTTTTGCTGCAGCCAATTCCAGTTCACGATGCAGGCGTCCAGAGAGTGCCGGAGCTGAGGGGGGGGCCGGAGATAAAGGTTTGTCACCTCAACCAGGAAGTGCGTCGCCCATCCCTCCCCCACCGGAGACCCCCACCGCGGAACCCCCTCCCCCGCTCCGCTGTAGTCCAGCAAACTTTCCCTTTCCGATTTTTCCCATCCCCTCCGCTGATTGTGCGTCCGGGGGAAACTCACTGGCACCAGGAGGCTGGATTCGTTGATCAGAAGCCCACCCAGGGCAATCCTCATGTCCACCATGCTGTCGTCCAGCCCAATGCTGGGGAAAATCGCAATGACCAGGGCGATCTTGTCATCCACAGTCAGTACAATCTCGTTCTTTTGGCTATTCACAGCTATCTGTTAGGGGTGGGGGGGGGGGGGGGGGGCGAGAAGAACACACAATGACAGCCCGCTTCGTAGACGCTGACATCGAAGATTTACACCGCGGAAGGATGCCGTTCGGCACATCCTGTTCGGAGCTATCCAGTCCCGTCCCACCTCCCACCGCTCGGTCCGCGTGTCGCCTGGGCGCGCAGCATTGTTACGGGCAGAAGGAGGCCATTCAACCCACCGTGTCTCTACTGGTTGGCTGAATGAGCAACCTAGTGAGCATCTAGTGCCACCCCCTTTCCCGCTCTCCCTTCCTCTGCTTATTCTTCTCTAATTACAGTGGAATTTCTTCTCTTAACGCCTCCGCACTCTTCCCAAAGCTGAACACGACACTCCAGCTCACATCGAACCGTTCATTCGGCTGGTTTCTGGGATGGGAGGAGTTGTCCTGCGAGGGAAGGTGGGGCGGGTTGGGGCCTGTACCCAGTGGGACCCCCGGCTGGACGTGCTGGAGAGCATCCCAGGAGGCCGGAGAATCGGCCAGCCTGCCCGATGATGATATTAAGGTGGGGACAGGTCGGGAGACTCACAATGTCCTGAATCCCGTTTCCTGCTTCCCGTCCCATCCTCCGGGTCACCCCCGTTCCCGCCGCTATTTTTGAAGCTGAGATCGATCAATGTTTGTCGGCCGAAGGCATTAAGAAATTTGGGTCGCAAGTCAGCCATGACCTCAGTGAAATCCAAACTGACTCATGGGGCCTGTTTCCTGAGTTCCCCCACGTAGTTAAGGTGAAATTGGTGAGTGGGCGAGTGGGGGGGGGGGGGGCAGCTTACCTTTCTCCATATTCCATCGTTGAGGATGTTGCCAGATGACACCACGAGGCGACAATGTTCATTGCTAATCTGAATTTCCGGCCTTCCGTTTCTTAGTGCCAGAACGAACCAGTTGTTACCAGCGTCAGCATCACCGTAAAACACAACTCCTTCCGGGTCGTAGGTTCGCAGGTAAAACTCGGACTCAAAGCTGAGGCACAGGGAGAAAGGGACAGGTAGATTTTCTATTCACAAGACCCGCAAAACCCACATTTACCCCTGCATGTTTAAAATTATTTCGTGGGATGTGGGCATCGCTTCCCTAATTTTTTAATCGGCACCCTACCACAAACATTCACTTCCTCCACCACCGACGCACAGTGGCAGCCGTGTGTACCGTCTACAAGATGCACTGCAGCAACTCACCGAGGCTCCTTAGGCAGCATCTTCCAAACCCACGGCCTCTACCATCTAGATGGACAAGAGCAGCAGATACCTGGGAACCCCACCACCTGGAGGTCCCCCTCCGAGTCACTCCCCACCCCGACTGGGAAAAATATCGGCCGTTCCTTCACTGTCGCTGGGACAAAATCCTGGAACTCCCTCCCTAACAGCACAGTGGGTGTACCAACATCTGAAGGACTGCAGCCGTTCAAGAAGACAGCTCACCCACCACCTTCTGAAGGGCAACTAGGGGTGAATAAATAATAAATGCTGGAATAACCGCAACGCCCACATCCCATAAATGAATTTTTTTTAAACTCTAGTGAGTGACGGGCCAATCAATGTGAAACTTACGAATTACAACACAAGTGAAATACAAAACTGTGTGAGGATTAATGAGGCGGCAAAAGGCTGATGTGTTATGTACTCTGGGATAACACAGGCTGCAACTCGATGCAGCTTTGACCAAAAGATACTCCAGACTTTGAAGTATGTTCAATGTGATTTATTGAACCATTAGCACAGTTCTCTATGAGTTCAACTCTCCTGCTAATCTTGCTGTAGTATCTCAGTCTAACTAACCAGTCTGCTCTAAGCCACATGGTGGGTGTGATGCTTCTTATCTGCCCCTGTCCTACTCTCTAAGTCTCGCCTGTGGAAAGGGACAGAGCATGTGCCAGAAGACTGGAGGATAGCAAATGTTGTCCCCTTGTTCAAGAAGGGGAGTAGAAACAACCCCGGTAACTATAGACCAGTGAGCCTTACTTCTGTTGTGGGCAAAATCTTGGAAAGGTTTATAAGAGATAGGATGTATAATCATCTGGAAAGGAATAATTTGATTAGAGATAGTCAACACAGTTTTGTGAAGGGTAGGTCATGCCTCACAAACCTTATTGAGTTCTTTGAGAAGCTGACCAAACAGGTGGATGAGGGTAAAGCAGTTGATGTGGTGTATATGGATTTCAGTAAAGCGTTTGATAAGGTTCCCCACAGTAGGCTACTGCAGAAAATACGGAAGCATGGGATTCAGGGAGATTTAGCAGTTTGGATCAGAAATTGGCTAGCTGGAAGAAGACAAAGGGTGGTGGTTGATGGGAAGTGTTCAGACTGGAGTCCAGTTACTAGTGGTGTACCACAAGGATCTGTTTTGGGCCCACTGCTGTTTGTCATTTTTATAAATGACCTGGAGGAGGGCGTAGAAGGATGGGTGAGTAAATTTGCAGATGACACTAAAGTCGGTGGAGTTGTGGACAGTGCGGAAGGATGTTACAAGTTACAGAGGGACATAGATAAGCTGCAGCGCTGGGCTGAGAGGTGGCAAATGGAGTTTAATGCAGAAAAGTGTGAGGTGATTCATTTTGGAAGGAATAACAGGAAGACAGAGTACTGGGCTAATGGTAAGATTCTTGGCAGTGTGGATGAGCAGAGAGATCTCGGTGTCCATGTACATAGATCCCTGAAAGTTGCCACCCAAGTTGAGAGGGTTACATAGAACATAGAACATAGAAAATACAGCACACGATGTTGTGCCGAACCTTTGTCCTAGATTAATCATAGATTATCAGGGTTGTTAAGAGGGCGTATGGTGTGTTAGCTTTTATTGGTAGAGGGATTGAGTTTAGGAGCCATGAGGTCATGTTGCAGCTGTACAAATCCCTGGTGCGGCTGCATTTGGAGTATTGCAATTCTGGTCACCGCATTATAGGAAGGATGTGGAAGCATTGGAAAGGGTGCAGAGGAGATTTACCAGAATGTTGCCTGGTATGGAGGGAAGATCTTATGAGGAAAGGCTGAGGGACTTGAGGCTGTTTTCGTGAGAGAGAAGAAGGTTAAGAGGTGACTTAATTGAGGCATACAAGATGATCAGAGGATTGGATAGGGTGGACAGTGAGAGCCTTTTTCCTCGGATGGTGATGTCTCGCACGAGGGGACATAGCTTTAAATTGAGGGGAGATAGATATAAGACAGATGTCACAGGTAGGTTCATTACTCAGAGAGTAGTAAGAGCGTGGAATACCCTGCCTGCAACAGTAGTGGACTCGCCAACACTAAGGGCATTCAAATGGTCATTGGATAGACATATGGACGATAAGGGAATAGTGTAGATGGGCTTTAGAGTGGTTTCACAGGTCGGCGCAACATCGAGGGCCGAAGGGCCGGTACTGCGCTGTAATGTTCTATGTTCTTTGTTCTATGTGTGCCCTGTCCTTTTATATGGCTTGTGTAATGCCCCCTTGTGGTAATTACGCCACTGGGTGTCTTGACTGCTCATTGGCTGTGTCCTAGTCTAAGTGTTCATTAGCTGCATGTTTGCATATCATGACATCTCTGGTGCTCCCTCTAGTGTTTACTTAGTTGTAGTGTATTTACATTAACCCCTTGTGTATTTACAGTGATGCATATCACCACAAAGGCATGAGTCCTGTTATGATTCCGGACCAGACCTCAACTTCTGTTAGGATATTGGACAACCCTGAGCACTTTTTTTTAAAGATTTGTAAAACTGGGGGAAAGGATTCTTGCCAACAAACTTCATTCTTAACACAGGATTAAACACATTAACATAACAGAAAGTAGCTTCTCAATTAACCGTTAAACAACCCTTCACAACAAACAGAAATACTTTAACTGCGAGTGGCAGGGGATAAGGAGGGGACAGAGGGAGCATCGGGTGTCGCTCTCTGCCGATGACCTCTTGCTGTATGTTTCGGATCCGTTGGAGAATATGGGAAGGATTATGGGCCAGTTGGGGAGGTTTGGAGGGTTCTCGGGATACAAGCTGAATGTAGGGAAAAGCGAGGTATTCCCGGTGAATGAGCTGGCACAGTGGGCTAATTTAAGGGGGATGCCATTTACGGTAGCGAGGGATAGGTTTGGGTACTTGGGGATTCAGGTAGCGAGGGAATGGACGGGGCTCCATAAGTGGAACTTAACGAAGCTGGTGGAGGAGGCCAGGGAGGATCTTAAGAGGTGGGATTCACTGCACTTAACGTTGGCGGGGAGGGTCCTAGTGGTGAAAATGAATATTCTGCCGAGGTTCTTATTTATCTTTCAGGCTCTCCCGATCTTTATACCAAAGGCCTTTTTTCGGAAAGTGGACACGATCATCTCGGACTTTGTATGGGCGGGGAAGGTGCCGAGGGTGGGGAGGACCCTGCTACAGAGGCAGAGGCAGCAGGGGGGGTTGGCGTTGCCAAACTTGCTTCATTATTATTGGGCGGCGAATGTGGACAAGGTGCGGCGGTGGTGGCAAGGACAAGGGGTAGAGTGGGTTAGGATGGAGGAAGAATCTTGTATGGGTCTAGTTTGAGGGCTATGGTGACGGCAGCATTGCCAATGGCTCAGTCCACGGTGCAGTCCACGGTGAAGATATGGAATCAGCTGAGGAGGCATTTTAGGGTGGAAGGGATGTCGGTGCTAACGCTGCTGTGCGAGAATCCTGGGTTTGAGCCGGGGGGGGGGGATAGTGTATACAGGAGGTGGAGGGAAGTGGGGCTGGTCAAGGTGAGGGATCTGTATTTGGAGGAAGGGTTCGCCAGTCTGGAGGAGCTAAGGGGGAGGGTAGAGCTGCCGAGGGGGAGTGAGTTCAGGTGTCTGCAGGTTAGGGACTTTGCACGAAAGGTCTGGAAGGGGTTCCCTAGGTTGCCGGATACACCCTGCTGGAGCGACTGCTGCTACCAGATGTGGAAGGGGAGGGAAGAATTGGGGATATATATAAGTGGCTGGGGGAGCAGGGAGGCGAGCGGGTGGTGAAGATCAAGGAGAAATGGGAAACGGAGTTGGGAGGGGAGATCAATTGGGGAGTATGGAGTGAGGCACTGTGAAGGGTAAACGGGACCTCCTCTTGTGCGAGGATGAGCCTGATACATTTTAAGGTTGTGCACAGGGTGCATATGACTCGGGCGAGAATGAGTGGGTTCTTTCAGGGGTTAGCAGATGAGTGTGAGAGGTGTGGGCGGGGGCCAGCGAATCACATGCACATGTTTTGGGGTTGTGAAAAATTGGGAAGATTCTGGGTGGGAGTGTTCGCGGTCTTAGCCAGGATAGTGGAGGAGGGAGTGGACCCGGACCCTTTGGTGGCGATATTTGGGGTTTCAGAGGAGCCAGAGCTCATGGAGAGGAGGAAGGCCGATATCGTGGCCTTCGACTCTCTGATTGCACAGCGACGAATTTTGCTGGAGTGGCGGTCGGCATCGCCACCGGGGGTAGCAGCATGGTTGGGTGATCCGTACGACTTCCTGCGGTTGGAGAAGATAAAGTATAAGTTAAGGGGCTCAGCATGTGAGTTTGAGAAAAGGTGGGGGATGTTTGTGACCATGTTTGAGGAGCTGTTCGTCGCAGGGGTGGGGGGAGGGGGGGGGGGGGTGGGGAGGGGGGGTGAAAAGGGAGAAAAATCTGTACAAACTGTATAGTTGATTGTTGGGGAGAATGTTTCCCGGGGTGTTTATTTGCTGTAACCTACTTTGATACAAGTTTGAATAAAATGCGTTTTAAAAAAAAGAAATATTTTAACTGCTAAATTACACCTTCTCTCTCTCCAATCAAGCAAAACCCATTACAGGTCAAAAGCCGCTTGTAGTGTAGCCACCTAAGTTGGCCAAGTCCCGATTTAAAATGGCGAACGGCAAAGGCTGCAGGGAAATTCAGCCAACACAGGCAGAAACCAGCAGGTGCCGGTTTGCTGTGTATTTAACTCTGCAAAAGCCCAGACAGCATTGATACCAGCGACCATTAGCATAATAATGTAGCAGCCATCTACATACTAATGCGCAATGCCCGGGTGCAATTGAAACATTTGGGACACACAAAGCCAAGCCAGACTCCCCGGCGCCAGCAGGAGCCAACGCAAAACGGACACCTCAAGACCGCCCATCGTCCAGGGAACCGCTCCAGTATTGGAGAAATCGAACCAAGCGATTGGAACGAAGACCAATCACCTAGAACCAGGTACAGAGTCCGCCCCGAAAGGCGGGAAGCCGCTGGGGACTATAAAGTTAAGCCCCAAGTTCAAATCGCCCTCTCTTCTTCCTGCCCGGGTCACCCAGCAACGCAAACCAATGTTGACCGTGACCGGTGCAGTGATCGCCGAAAGACCGTAAGTCTTAATTCAACGCTCGCTACGAGATAGGCGCTCTTAGCTACCAATCCGTACCAACTTAGAATCCCGCAGGCTCAGAACCCGAACGAAAGGCCATTTATTCCCCTGACCTGGTGGGCCAGTCCGATGTTAAGTATAGGCCTGTTAGTTGTAGAAGTAGCTTAGACATAGAATTTGTGCATGAGTAGCGATTACTGTGTATAATAAATGTGCTTTGATTTAAACCTTACTAATCGGTGTATTGAGTTATTGATCATTACTTGGACTTGAACCTCATGGCGGTATCATAAAGATACCTGGCGACTCGAGAGCAAAGGTAATAAAACAGCAATTGAACCAACCGAAAACTTAGCAACAGTAAATAAAGTGAGCAAACACTGGTCTACATGCTTAGAGATTTCTTGGAAAGAATGCTTGAAGAGAGAGAGAGATCCTGTCAGGAAACAGCCTATAGATCCTTCTGCCCGTGTCAGACTATTGCTTAACCTGATGGCCTTTGTCAAAAGCTGCTGCTCAGCTTCAAAACTCCTAGCAGATTGCCAAGCCCGTATCAAAACTGCAAATCTACAGGCAGACCTGGCTACTCACAATAATTACAGCATCTTTATTGCAGCACGTGGCACGACCTGGGTAAGGCGCTCGCTGCGTGCGATCCAGATAATCATACATAAATTAGCCATTTTTTAATACCATTACTACAACAGAAATATATATATAATACAATCGGTAGAAAAATTGCCTACATTCATCACAGACCATACCTGAAAACTTTCTCCAGCTTCACCGTGACGATCTCGATAGGGATTGGTGCGTCCCACTGGTGAGCTAAAGTTAGAAAGTGTGGATTCTTGTTGATCGACCAGAAGAAGCAGGAACTAAATATCTATTGGTGTTCCAGATAAAAGAGGGAGAAAGATAATATAAACCACATGACAAAATAAAACTGATAATATAAAACTGATAATATAAAACATCTGATAATAGAAAACACCTGATAATATAAAACTAATAATATAAAACACCTGATAATATAAAACTGATAATATAAAACTGATAATATAAATCTGATAATATAAAACGGATAATATAAAACTGATAATATAAACCTGATAATATAAACCACATGACAAAATAAAACTGATAATATAAAACATCTGATAATAGAAAACACCTGATAATATAAAACTAATAATATAAAACACCTGATAATATAAATCTGATAATATAAATCTGATAATATAAATCTGATAATATAAAACTGATAATATAAAACTGATAATATAAAACTGAGAATATAAAACTGATAATATAAAACATCTGATAATATAAAACATCTGATAATATAAAACTGATAATATAAAACTGATAATATAAAACACCTGATAATATAAATCTGATAATATAAATCTGATAATATAAATCTGATAATATAAAACTGATAATATAAAACTGATAATATAAAACTGATAATATAAAACATCTGATAATATAAAACATCTGATAATATAAAACTGATAATATAAAACTGATAATATAAAACACCTGATAATATAAATCTGATAATATAAATCTGATAATATAAATCTGATAATATAAAACTGATAATATAAAACTGATAATATAAAACATCTGATAATATAAAACATCTGATAATATAAATCTGATAATAAAAAACTGATAATATAAAACTGATAATATAAAACACCTGATAATATAAAACACCTGATAATATAAATCTGACAATATAAAACTGATAATATAAATCTGATAATATAAATCTGATAATATAAATCTGACAATATAAATCTGATAATATAAATCTGATAATATAAATCTGATAATATAAATCTGATAATATAAAACTGATAATATAAATCTGATAATATAAATCTGACAATATAAATCTGATAATATAAATCTGATAATATACAACTGATAATATAAATCTGATAATATAAAACTGATAATATAAAACAGATAATATAAATCTGATAATATAAATCTGACAATATAAATCTGATAATATAAATCTGATAATATAAATCTGATAATATAAATCTGACAATATAAATCTGATAATATAAATCTGATAATATAAATCTGATAATAAAAAACTGATAATATAAAACATCTGATAATATAAAACACCTGATAATATAAAACACCTGATAATATAAATCTGACAATATAAAACTGATAATATAAAACTGATAATATAAATCTGATAATATAAATCTGACAATATAAATCTGATAATATAAATCTGATAATATAAATCTGACAATATAAATCTGATAATATAAATCTGATAATATAAAACTGATAATATAAATCTGATAATATAAAACTGATAATATAAAACTGATAATATAAAACACCTGATAATATAAAACACCTGATAATATAAATCTGACAATATAAAACTGATAATATAAAACTGATAATATAAATCTGATAATATAAATCTGACAATATAAATCTGATAATATAAATCTGATAATATAAATCTGACAATATAAATCTGATAATATAAATCTGATAATATAAATCTGACAATATAAATCTGATAATATAAATCTGATAATATAAAACACCTGATAATAGAAAACACCTGATAATATAAAACACCTGATAATATAAATCTGACAATATAAAACTGATAATATAAAACTGATAATATAAATCTGACAATATAAAACTGATAATATAAATCTGATAATATAAATCTGATAATATAAAACTGATAATATAAAACTGATAATATAAAACACCTGATAATATAAAACTGATAATATAAATCTGACAATATAAAACTGATAATATAAATCTGATAATATAAAACTGATAATATAAATCTGATAATATAAAACTGATAATATAAAACACCTGATAATATAAAACACCTGATAATATAAAACACCTGATAATATAAATCTGACAATATAAAACTGTTAATATAAAACTGATAATATAAATCTGATAATATAAAACTGATAATATAAAACTGATAATATAAAACACCTGATAATATAAAACTGATAATATAAAACTGATAATATAAAACACCTGATAATATAAAACACCTGATAATATAAATCTGACAATATAAAACTGATAATATAAAACTGATAATATAAATCTGATAATATAAAACTGATAATATAAAACTGATAATATAAATCTGATAATATAAAACTGATAATATAAAACTGATAATATAAAACTGATAATATAAATCTGATAATATAAAACTGATAATATAAAACTGATAATATAAAACTGATAATATACAACTGATAATATAAAACTGATAATATAAAACTGATAATATAAATCTGATAATATAAATCTGATAATATAAAACATCTGATAATATAAAACACCTGATAATATAAAGCTGATAATATAAATCTGACAATATAAAACTGATAATATAAATCTGATAATATAAAACTGATAATATAAAACTGATAATATAAAACACCTGATAATATAAATCTGATAATATACAACTGATAATACAAAACTGATAATATAAAACTGATAATATAAAACACCTGATAATATAAAACACCTGATAATATAAATCTGACAATATAAAACTGATAATATAAAACTGATAATATAAATCTGATAATATAAAACTGATAATATAAAACACCTGATAATATAAAACACCTGATAATATAAATCGGACAATATAAAACTGATAATATAAAACTGATAATATAAATCTGATAATATAAAACACCTGATAATATAAAACACCTCATAATATAAAACATAATATAAAACTGATAATATAAAACTGATAATATAAAACACCTGATAATATAAAACACCTGATAATATAAATCTGACAATATAAAACTGATAATATAAAACTGATAATATAAATCTGATAATATAAAACTGATAATATGAAACTGATAATATAAAACACCTGATAATATAAAACACCTGATAATATAAAACACCTGATAATATAAATCTGACAATATAAAACTGATAGTATAAAACTGATAATAAAAATCTGATAATATAAAACTGATAATATAAAACACCTGATACTATAAAACACCTGATAATATAAATCTGACAATATAAAACTGATAATATAAAACTGATAATATAAATCTGATAATATAAAACTGATAATATAAAACGCCTGATAATATAAAACTGATAATATAAAACTGATAATATAAAACTGATAATATAAATCTGACAATATAAAACTGATAATATAAAACTGATAATATAAATCTGATAATATAAATCTGACAATATAAATCTGATAATATAAATCTGATAATATAAATCTGACAATATAAATCTGATAATATAAATCTGATAATATAAATCTGACAATATAAATCTGATAATATAAATCTGATAATATAAAACACCTGATAATAGAAAACACCTGATAATATAAAACACCTGATAATATAAATCTGACAATATAAAACTGATAATATAAAACTGATAATATAAATCTGACAATATAAAACTGATAATATAAATCTGATAATATAAATCTGATAATATAAAACTGATAATATAAAACTGATAATATAAAACACCTGATAATATAAAACTGATAATATAAATCTGACAATATAAAACTGATAATATAAATCTGATAATATAAAACTGATAATATAAAACACCTGATAATGTAAAACTGATAATATAAAACTGATAATATAAAACTGATAATATAAAACACCTGATAATATAAATCTGACAATATAAAACTGTTAATATAAAACTGATAATATAAATCTGATAATATAAAACTGATAATATAAAACTGATAATATAAAACACCTGATAATATAAAACTGATAATATAAAACTGATAATATAAAACTGATAATATAAAACACCTGATAATATAAAACACCTGATAATATAAATCTGACAATATAAAACTGATAATATAAAACTGATAATATAAATCAGATAATATAAAACTGATAATATAAAACTGATAATATAAAACTGATAATATAAAACTGATAATATACAACTGATAATATAAAACTGATAATATAAAACTGATAATATAAATCTGATAATATAAATCTGATAATATAAAACATCTGATAATATAAAACACCTGATAATATAAAGCTGATAATATAAATCTGACAATATAAAACTGATAATATAAATCTGATAATATAAAACTGATAATATAAAACTGATAATATAAAACACCTGATAATATAAATCTGATAATATAAAACTGATAATACAAAACTGATAATATAAAACTGATAATATAAAACACCTGATAATATAAAACACCTGATAATATAAATCTGACAATATAAAACTGATAATATAAAACTGATAATATAAATCTGATAATATAAAACTGATAATATAAAACTGATAATATAAAACACCTGATAATATAAAACACCTGATAATATAAATCGGACAATATAAAACTGATAATATAAAACTGATAATATAAATCTGATAATATAAAACTGATAATATAAAACTGATAATATAAAACACCTGATAATATAAAACACCTGATAATATAAATCTGATAATATAAAACACCTGATAATATAAAACACCTGATAATATAAATCTGATAATATAAAACTGATAATATGAAACTGATAATATAAAACACCTGATAATATAAAACACCTGATAATATAAATCTGACAATATAAAACTGATAATATAAAACTGATAATATAAAACTGATAATATAAATCTGATAATATAAAACTGATAATATGAAACTGATAATATAAAACACCTGATAATATAAAACACCTGATAATATAAATCTGACAATATAAAACTGATAGTATAAAACTGATAATAAAAATCTGATAATATAAAACTGATAATATAAAACACCTGATAATATAAAACACCTGATAATATAAATCTGACAATATAAAACTGATAATATAAAACTGATAATATAAATCTGATAATATAAAACTGATAATATAAAACGCCTGATAATATAAAACTGATAATATAAAACTGATAATATAAAACTGATAATATAAATCTGATAATATAAAACTGATAATATACAACTGATAATATAAAACTGATAATATAAAACTGATAATATAAAACTGATAATACAAAACTGATAATATAAAACATCTGATAATATAAAACACCTGATAATATAAATCTGACAATATAAAACTGATAATATAAAACTGATAATATAAATCTGATAATATAAAACTGATAATATAAAACTGATAATATAAATCTGATAATATAAAACTGATAATATAAAACTGATAATATAAAACACCTGATAATATAATACTGATAATATAAAACTGATAATATAAAACTGATAATATAAATCTGATAATATTATACTGATAATATAAAACTGATAATATAAATCTGATAATATAAAACTGATAATATACAACTGATAATATAAAACTGATAATATAAAACTGATAATATAAAACGGATAATATAAAACACCTGATAATATAAAACTGATAATATAAAACTGATAATATAAAACTGATAATATAAAACTGATAATATAAATCTGATAATATAAAAAGGATAATCTCAAACACCTGATAATATAAATCTGATAATATAAAACACCTGATAATATAAATCTGATAATATAAAACTGATAATATAAAACTGATAATATAAAACTGATAATATAAATCTGATAATATAAAACTGATAATATACAACTGATAATATAAAACTGATAATATAAAACTGATAATATAAATCTGATAATATAAATCTGATAATATAAAACATCTGATAATATAAAACACCTGATAATATAAAGCTGATAATATAAATCTGACAATATAAAACTGATAATATAAATCTGATAATATAAAACTGATAATATAAAACTGATAATATAAAACACCTGATAATATAAATCTGATAATATAAAACTGATAATACAAAACTGATAATATAAAACTGATAATATAAAATACCTGATAATATAAAACACCTGATAATATAAATCTGACAATATAAAACTGATAATATAAAACTGATAATATAAATCTGATAATATAAAACTGATAATATAAAACTGATAATATAAAACACCTGATAATATAAAATACCTGATAATATAAATCTGACAATATAAAACTGATAATATAAAACTGATAATATAAATCTGATAATATAAAACACCTGATAATATAAAACACCTGATAATATAAAACTGATAATATAAAACTGATAATATAAAACTGATAATATAAAACACCTGATAATATAAAACACCTGATAATATAAATCTGACAATATAAAACTGATAATATAAAACTGATAATATAAATCTGATAATATAAAACTGATAATATAAAACTGATAATATAAAACACCTGATAATATAAAACACCTGATAATATAAATCGGACAATATAAAACTGATAATATAAAACTGATAATATAAATCTGATAATATAAAACTGATAATATAAAACTGATAATATAAAACACCTGATAATATAAAACACCTGATAATATAAATCTGATAATATAAAACACCTGATAATATAAAACACCTGATAATATAAATCTGATAATATAAAACTGATAATATGAAACTGATAATATAAAACACCTGATAATATAAAACACCTGATAATATAAATCTGACAATATAAAACTGATAATATAAAACTGATAATATAAAACTGATAATATAAATCTGATAATATAAAACTGATAATATGAAACTGATAATATAAAACACCTGATAATATAAAACACCTGATAATATAAATCTGACAATATAAAACTGATAGTATAAAACTGATAATAAAAATCTGATAATATAAAACTGATAATATAAAACACCTGATAATATAAAACACCTGATAATATAAATCTGACAATATAAAACTGATAATATAAAACTGATAATATAAATCTGATAATATAAAACTGATAATATAAAACGCCTGATAATATAAAACTGATAATATAAAACTGATAATATAAAACTGATAATATAAATCTGATAATATAAAACTGATAATATACAACTGATAATATAAAACTGATAATATAAAACTGATAATATAAAACTGATAATACAAAACTGATAATATAAAACATCTGATAATATAAAACACCTGATAATATAAATCTGACAATATAAAACTGATAATATAAAACTGATAATATAAATCTGATAATATAAAACTGATAATATAAAACTGATAATATAAATCTGATAATATAAAACTGATAATATAAAACTGATAATATAAAACACCTGATAATATAAAACTGATAATATAAAACTGATAATATAAAACTGATAATATAAATCTGATAATATTATACTGATAATATAAAACTGATAATATAAATCTGATAATATAAAACTGATAATATACAACTGATAATATAAAACTGATAATATAAAACTGATAATATAAAACGGATAATATAAAACACCTGATAATATAAAACTGATAATATAAAACTGATAATATAAAACTGATAATATAAAACTGATAATATAAATCTGATAATATAAAAAGGATAATCTCAAACACCTGATAATATAAATCTGATAATATAAAACACCTGATAATATAAATCTGATAATATAAAACTGATAATATAAAACTGATAATATAAAACTGATAATATAAATCTGATAATATAAAACTGATAATATACAACTGATAATATAAAACTGATAATATAAAACTGATAATATAAATCTGATAATATAAAACTGATAATATAAATCTGATAATATAAAACTGATAATATAAAACTGATAATATAAAACACCTGATAATATAAATCTGATAATATAAAACTGATAATACAAAACTGATAATATAAAACTGATAATATAAAATACCTGATAATATAAAACACCTGATAATATAAATCTGACAATATAAAACTGATAATATAAAACTGATAATATAAATCTGATAATATAAAACTGATAATATAAAACTGATAATATAAAACACCTGATAATATAAAATACCTGATAATATAAATCTGACAATATAAAACTGATAATATAAAACTGATAATATAAATCTGATAATATAAAACACCTGATAATATAAAACACCTGATAATATAAAACTGATAATATAAAACTGATAATATAAAACTGATAATATAAAACACCTGATAATATAAAACACCTGATAATATAAATCTGACAATATAAAACTGATAATATAAAACTGATAATATAAAACTGATAATATAAAACTGATAATATAAAACACCTGATAATATAAAACACCTGATAATATAAATCTGACAATATAAAACTGATAGTATAAAACTGATAATATAAATCTGATAATATAAAACTGATAATATAAAACACCTGATAATATAAAACACCTGATAATATAAATCTGACAATATAAAACTGATAATATAAAACTGATAATATAAATCTGATAATATAAAACTGATAATATAAAACTGATAATATAAAACACCTGATAATATAAAACACCTGATAATATAAATCTGACAATATAAAACTGATAGTATAAAACTGATAATATAAATCTGATAATATAAAACTGATAATATAAAACACCTGATAATATAAAACACCTGATAATATAAAACTGATAATATAAAACTGATAATATAAAACTGATAATATAAAACTGATAATATAAATCTGATAATATAAAACTGATAATATACAACTGATAATATAAAACTGATAATATAAAACTGATAATATAAAACTGATAATACAAAACTGATAATATAAAACATCTGATAATATAAAACACCTGATAATATAAATCTGACAATATAAAACTGATAATATAAAACTGATAATATAAATCTGATAATATAAAACGGATAATATAAAACTGATAATATAAAACACCTGATAATATAAAACTGATAATATAAAACTGATAATATAAAACTGATAATATAAATCTGATAATATTATACTGATAATATAAAACTGATAATATAAATCTGATAATATAAAACTGATAATATACAACTGATAATATAAAACTGATAATATAAAACTGATAATATAAAACGGATAATATAAAACACCTGATAATATAAAACTGATAATATAAAACTGATAATATAAAACTGATAATATAAAACTGATAATATAAATCTGATAATATAAAACGGATAATCTCAAACACCTGATAATATAAATCTGATAATATAAAACACCTGATAATATAAATCTGATAATATAAAACTGATAATATAAAACTGATAATATAAAACATCTGATAATATAAATCTGATAATATAAAACTGATAATATAAAACAACTGATAATATAAATCAGATAATATAAATCTGATAATCTAAAACTGATAATATAAAACTGATAATATAAAACTGATAATATAAAACTGATAATATAAAACGGATAATATAAAACTGATAATATAAATCTGATAATATAAAACGGATAATCTCAAACACCTGATAATATAAATCTGATAATATAAATCTGACAATATAAATCTGATAATATAAATCTGATAATATAAATCTGACAATATAAATCTGATAATATAAATCTGATAATATAAATCTGACAATATAAATCTGATAATATAAATCTGATAATATAAAACACCTGATAATAGAAAACACCTGATAATATAAAACACCTGATAATATAAATCTGACAATATAAAACTGATAATATAAAACTGATAATATAAATCTGACAATATAAAACTGATAATATTAAGCTGATAATATAAATCTGATAATATAAAACTGATAATATAAAAGTGATAATATAAAACTGATAATATAAAACTGATAATATAAATCTGATAATATAAAACAGATAATATAAAACTGATAATATAAAACTGATAATATAAAACGGATAATATAAAACTGATAATATAAATCTGATAATATAAAACTGATAATATAAAACTGATAATATAAATCTGATAATATAAAACAGATAATATAAATCTGATAATATAAATCTGATAATATAAAACAGATAATATAAAACTGATAATATAAAACTGATAATATAAAAGTGATAATATAAAACTGATAATATAAAACTGATAATATAAATCTGATAATATAAAACAGATAATATAAAACTGATAATATAAAACTGATAATATAAATCTGATAATATAAAACAGATAATATAAATCTGATAATATAAATCTGATAATATAAAACGGATAATATAAAACTGATAATATAAATCTGATAATATAAAACTGATAATATAAAAGTGATAATATAAAACTGATAATATAAAACTGATAATATAAATCTGATAATATAAAACAGATAATATAAAACTGATAATATAAAACTGATAATATAAATCTGATAATATAAAACTGATAATATAAAAGTGAAAATATAAAACTGATAATATAAAACTGATATTATAAATCTGATAATATAAAACAGATAATATAAAACTGATAATATAAAACTGATAATATAAAATGGATAATATAAAACTGATAATATAAATCTGATAATATAAAACTGATAATATAAAACTGATAATATAAATCTGATAATATAAAACTGATAATATAAAAGTGATAATATAAAACTAATAATATAAAACTGATAATATAAATCTGATAATATAAAACAGATAATATAAAACTGATAATATAAAACTGATAATATAAAACGGATAATATAAAACTGATAATATAAATCTGATAATATAAAACTGATAATATAAAACTGATAATATAAAACTGATAATATAAAACAGATAATATAAAACTGATAATATAAAACTGATAATATAAAACTGATAATATAAAAGTGATAATATAAAACGGATAATATAAAACTGATAATATAAATCTGATAATATAAAACAGATAATATAAAACTGATAATGTAAAACTGATCATATAAAAGTGATAATATAAAACTGATAATATAAATCTGATAATATAAAACTGATAATATAAATCTGATAATATAAAACACCTGATAATATAAAACTGATAATATAAAACTGATAATATAAAACTGATAATATAAATCTGATAATACAAAACTGATAATATACAACTGATAATATAAAACTGAAAATATAAAACTGATAATATAAAACTGATAATATAAAACTGATAATATACAACTGATAATATAAAACTGATAATATAAAACGGATAATATAAAACTGATAATATAAATCTGATAATATAAAACTGATAATATAAAACTGATAATATAAAACTGATAATATAAAACTGATAATATAAAACTGATAATATAAAAGTGATAATATAAAACGGATAATATAAAACTGATAATATAAATCTGATAATATAAAACAGATAATATAAAACTGATAATATAAAACTGATAATATAAAACTGATAATATAAATCTGATAATATAAAACTGATAATATAAATCTGATAATATAAAACACCTGATAATATAAAACTGATAATATAAAACTGATAATATAAAACTGATAATATAAATCTGATAATACAAAACTGATAATATACAACTGATAATATAAAACTGATAATATAAAACTGATAATATAAAACTGATAATATACAACTGATAATATAAAACTGATAATATAAAACGGATAATATAAAACTGATAATATAAATCTGATAATATAAAACGGATAATCTCAAACACCTGATAATATAAATCTGATAATATAAATCTGATAATATAAAACTGATAATATAAATCTGATAATATAAAACTGATAATATAAAACTGATAATATAAAACTGATAATATTATACTGATAATATAAAACTGATAATATAAATCTGATAATATAAAACTGATAATATACAACTGATAATAAAAAACTGATAATATAAAACTGATAATATAAAACGGATAATATAAAACTGATAATATAAAACTGATAATATAAATTTGATAATATACAACTGATAATATAAAACTGATAATATAAAACTGATAATATAAAACGGATAATATAAAACTGATAATATAAATCTGATAATACAAAACTGATAATATAAATCTGATAATATAAATCACCTGATAATATAAATCTGATAATATAAAACTGATAATATAAAACTGATAATATAAATCTGATAATATGAAACTGATAATATTATACTGATAATATAAAACTGATAATATAAAACTGATAATATAAATCTGATAATATAAAACGGATAATCTCAAACACCTGATAATATAAATCTGATAATATAAAGCTGATAATATAAAACTGATAATATAAATCTGATAATATAAAACTGATAATATAAAACTGATAATATAAAACTGATAATATAAAACTGATAATATAAAACTGATAATATAAAAGTGATAATATAAAACGGATAATATAAAACTGAAAATATAAATCTGATAATATAAAACAGATAATATAAAACTGATAATATAAAACTGATAATATAAAAGTGATAATATAAAACTGATAATATAAATCTGATAATATAAAACTGATAATATAAATCTGATAATATAAAACACCTGATAATATAAAACTGATAATATAAAACTGATAATATAAAACTGATAATATAAATCTGATAATACAAAACTGATAATATACAACTGATAATATAAAACTGATAATATAAAACTGATAATATAAAACTGATAATATACAACTGATAATATAAAACTGATAATATAAAACGGATAATATAAAACTGATAATATAAATCTGATAATATAAAACGGATAATCTCAAACACCTGATAATATAAATCTGATAATATAAAGCTGATAATATAAAACTGATAATATAAATCTGATAATATAAAACTGATAATATAAAACTGATAATATAAAACTGATAATATTATACTGATAATATAAAACTGATAATATAAATCTGATAATATAAAACTGATAATATACAACTGATAATAAAAAACTGATAATATAAAACTGATAATATAAAACGGATAATATAAAACTGATAATATAAATTTGATAATATACAACTGATAATATAAAACTGATAATATAAAACTGATAATATAAAACGGATAATATAAAACTGATAATATAAATCTGATAATACAAAACTGATAATATAAATCTGATAATATAAATCACCTGATACTATAAATCTGATAATATAAAACTGATAATATAAAACTGATAATATAAATCTGATAATATAAAACTGATAATATAAAACTGATAATATGAAACTGATAATATTATACTGATAATATAAAACTGATAATATAAAATGGATAATATAAAACTGATAATATAAATCTGATAATATAAAACTGATAATATAAAACTGATAATATAAATCTGATAATATAAAACTGATAATATAAAAGTGATAATATAAAACTAATAATATAAAACTGATAATATAAATCTGATAATATAAAACAGATAATATAAAACTGATAATATAAAACTGATAATATAAAACGGATAATATAAAACTGATAATATAAATCTGATAATATAAAACTGATAATAAAAAACTGATAATATAAAACTGATAATATAAAACAGATAATATAAAACTGATAATATAAAACTGATAATATAAAACTGATAATATAAAAGTGATAATATAAAACGGATAATATAAAACTGATAATATAAATCTGATAATATAAAACAGATAATATAAAACTGATAATATAAAACTGATCATATAAAAGTGATAATATAAAACTGATAATATAAATCTGATAATATAAAACTGATAATATAAATCTGATAATATAAAACACCTGATAATATAAAACTGATAATATAAAACTGATAATATAAAACTGATAATATAAATCTGATAATACAAAACTGATAATATACAACTGATAATATAAAACTGAAAATATAAAACTGATAATATAAAACTGATAATATAAAACTGATAATATACAACTGATAATATAAAACTGATAATATAAAACGGATAATATAAAACTGATAATATAAATCTGATAATATAAAACTGATAATATAAAACTGATAATATAAAACTGATAATATAAAACTGATAATATAAAAGTGATAATATAAAACGGATAATATAAAACTGATAATATAAATCTGATAATATAAAACAGATAATATAAAACTGATAATATAAAACTGATAATATAAAAGTGATAATATAAAACTGATAATATAAATCTGATAATATAAAACTGATAATATAAATCTGATAATATAAAACACCTGATAATATAAAACTGATAATATAAAACTGATAATATAAAACTGATAATATAAATCTGATAATACAAAACTGATAATATACAACTGATAATATAAAACTGATAATATAAAACTGATAATATAAAACTGATAATATACAACTGATAATATAAAACTGATAATATAAAACGGATAATATAAAACTGATAATATAAATCTGATAATATAAAACGGATAATCTCAAACACCTGATAATATAAATCTGATAATATAAAGCTGATAATATAAAACTGATAATATTATACTGATAATATAAAACTGATAATATAAATCTGATAATATAAAACTGATAATATACAACTGATAATATAAAACTGATAATATAAAACTGATAATATAAAACGGATAATATAAAACTGATAATATAAAACTGATAATATAAATTTGATAATATACAACTGATAATATAAAACTGATAATATAAAACTGATAATATAAAACGGATAATATAAAACTGATAATATAAATCTGATAATACAAAACTGATAATATAAATCTGATAATATAAATCACCTGATAATATAAATCTGATAATATAAAACTGATAATATAAAACTGATAATATAAATCTGATAACATGAAACTGATAATATTATACTGATAATATAAAACTGATAATATAAAACTGATAATATAAATCTGATAATATAAAACGGATAATCTCAAACACCTGATAATATAAATCTGATAATATAAAGCTGATAATATAAAACTGATAATATAAATCTGATAATATAAAACTGATAATATAAAACTGATAATATAAAACTGATAATATAAAACTGATAATATAAAAGTGATAATATAAAACGGATAATATAAAACTGAAAATATAAATCTGATTATATAAAACAGATAATATAAAACTGATAATATAAAACTGATAATATAAAAGTGATAATATAAAACTGATAATATAAATCTGATAATATAAAACTGATAATATAAATCTGATAATATAAAACACCTGATAATATAAAACTGATAATATAAAACTGATAATATAAAACTGATAATATAAATCTGATAATACAAAACTGATAATATATAACTGATAATATAAAACTGATAATATAAAACTGATAATATAAAACTGATAATATACAACTGATAATATAAAACTGATAATATAAAACGGATAATATAAAACTGATAATATAAATCTGATAATATAAAACGGATAATCTCAAACACCTGATAATATAAATCTGATAGTATAAAGCTGATAATATAAAACTGATAATATAAATCTGATAATATAAAACTGATAATATAAAACTGATAATATAAAACTGATAATATTATACTGATAATATAAAACTGATAATATAAATCTGATAATATAAAACTGATAATATATAACTGATAATAAAAAACTGATAATATAAAACTGATAATATAAAACGGATAATATAAAACTGATAATATAAATTTGATAATATACAACTGATAATATAAAACTGATAATATAAAACTGATAATATAAAACGGATAATATAAAACTGATAATATAAATCTGATAATACAAAACTGATAATATAAATCTGATAATATAAATCACCTGATAATATAAATCTGATAATATAAAACTGATAATATAAAACTGATAATATAAATCTGATAATATAAAACTGATAATATAAAACTGATAATATGAAACTGATAATATTATACTGATAATATAAAACTGATAATATAAATCTGATAATATAAAACTGATAATATAAATCTGATAATATAAAACTGATAATATAAAACTGATAATATGAAACTGATAATATTATACTGATAATATAAAACTGATAATATAAATCTGATAATATAAAACTGATAATATACAACTGATAATATAAAACTGATAATATAAAACTGATAATATAAATCTGATAATATAAAACTGATAATATAAAAGTGATAATATAAATCTGATAATATAAAACTGATAATATAAAACTGATAATATAAATCTGATAATATAAAACTGATAATATAAAAGTGATAATATAAAACTGATAATATAAAACTGATAATATAAAACTGATAATATAAAACTGATAATATAAATCTGATAATATAAAACGGATTATCTCAAACACCTGATAATATAAATCTGATAATATAAAGCTGATAATATAAAACTGATAATATCAATCTGATAATATAAAACTGATAATATTAAGCTGATAATATAAATCTGATAATATAAAACTGATAATATAAAAGTGATAATATAAAACTGATAATATAAAACTGATAATATAAATCTGATAATATAAAACAGATAATATAAAACTGATAATATAAAACTGATAATATAAAACGGATAATATAAAACTGATAATATAAATCTGATAATATAAAACTGATAATATAAATCTGATAATATAAAACAGATAATATAAATCTGATAATATAAATCTGATAATATAAAACAGATAATATAAAACTGCTAATATAAAACTGATAATATAAAAGTGATAATATAAAACTGATAATATAAAACTGATAATATAAATCTGATAATATAAAACTGATAATATACAACTGATAATATAAAACTGATAATATAAAACTGATAATATAAATCTGATAATATAAAACTGATAATATAAAAGTGATAATATAAAACTGATAATATAAATCTGATAATATAAAACGGATAATCTCAAACACCTGATAATATAAAAATGATAATATAAAGCTGATAATATAAAACTGATAATATCAATCTGATAATATAAAACTGATAATATTAAGCTGATAATATAAATCTGATAATATAAAACTGATAATATAAAAGTGATAATATAAAACTGATAATATAAAACTGATAATATAAATCTGATAATATAAAACAGATAATATAAAACTGATAATATAAAACTGATAATATAAAACGGATAATATAAAACTGATAACATAAATCTGATAATATAAAACTGATAATATAAAACTGATAATATAAAACAGATAATATAAATCTGATAATATAAATCTGATAATATAAAACAGATAATATAAAACTGATAATATAAAACTGATAATATAAAAGTGATAATATAAAACTGATAATATAAAACTGATAATATAAATCTGATAATATAAAACTGATAATATAAATCTGATAATATAAAACAGATAATATAAATCTGATAATATAAAACAGATAATATAAATCTGATAATATAAATCTGATAATATAAAACGGATAATATAAAACTGATAATATAAATCTGATAATATAAAACTGATAATATAAAAGTGATAATATAAAAGTGATAATATAAAACTGATAATATAAATCTGATAATATAAAACAGATAATATCAAACTGATAATATAAAACTGATAATATAAAACTGATAATATAAATCTGAGAATATAAAACTGATAATATAAAAGTGATAATATAAAACTGATAATATAAAACTGATAATATAAATCTGATAATATAAAACAGATAATATAAAACTTATAATATAAAACTGATAATATAAAACGGATAATATAAAACTGATAATATAAATCTGATAATATAAAACTGATAATATAAAACTGATAATATAAATCTGATAATATAAAACAGATAATATAAATCTGATAATATAAATCTGATAATATAAAACAGATAATATAAAACTGATAATATAAAACTGATAATATAAAACTGATAATATAAAACTGATAATATAAAACTGATAATATAAATCTGATAATATAAAACAGATAATATAAAACTGATAATATAAAACTGATAATATAAAACGGATAATATAAAACTGATAATATAAATCTGATAATATAAAACTGATAATATAAAACTGATAATATAAAACTGATAATATAAAAGTGATAATATAAAACGGATAATATAAAACTGATAATATAAATCTGATAATATAAAACAGATAATATAAAACTGATAATATAAAACTGATAATATAAAAGTGATAATATAAAACTGATAATATAAATCTGATAATATAAAACTGATAATATAAATCTGATAATATAAAACACCTGATAATATAAAACTGATAATATAAAACTGATAATATAAATCTTATAATATAAAACTGATAATATAAAACTGATAATATAAAACTGATAATATAAAACTGATAATATAAAAGTGATAATATAAAACGGATAATATAAAACTGAAAATATAAATCTGATAATATAAAACAGATAATATAAAACTGATAATATAAAACTGATAATATAAAAGTGATAATATAAAACTGATAATATAAATCTGATAATATAAAACTGATAATATAAATCTGATAATATAAAACACCTGATAATATAAAACTGATAATATAAAACTGATAATATAAAACTGATAATATAAATCTGATAATACAAAACTGATAATATACAACTGATAATATAAAACTGATAATATAAAACTGATAATATAAAACTGATAATATACAACTGATAATATAAAACTGATAATATAAAACGGATAATATAAAACTGATAATATAAATCTGATAATATAAAACGGATAATCTCAAACACCTGATAATATAAATCTGATAATATAAAGCTGATAATATAAAACTGATAATATAAATCTGATAATATAAAACTGATAATATAAAACTGATAATATAAAACTGATAATATTATACTGATAATATAAAACTGATAATATAAATCTGATAATATAAAACTGATAATATACAACTGATAATAAAAAACTGATAATATAAAACTGATAATATAAAACGGATAATATAAAACTGATAATATAAATTTGATAATATACAACTGATAATATAAAACTGATAATATAAAACTGATAATATAAAACGGATAATATAAAACTGATAATATAAATCTGATAATACAAAACTGATAATATAAATCTGATAATATAAATCACCTGATAATATAAATCTGATAATATAAAACTGATAATATAAAACTGATAATATAAATCTGATAATATAAAACTGATAATATAAAACTGATAATATGAAACTGATAATATTATACTGATAATATAAAACTGATAATATAAAATGGATAATATAAAACTGATAATATAAATCTGATAATATAAAACTGATAATATAAAACTGATAATATAAATCTGATAATATAAAACTGATAATATAAAAGTGATAATATAAAACTAATAATATAAAACTGATAATATAAATCTGATAATATAAAACAGATAATATAAAACTGATAATATAAAACTGATAATATAAAACGGATAATATAAAACTGATAATATAAATCTGATAATATAAAACTGATAATATAAAACTGATAATATAAAACTGATAATATAAAACAGATAATATAAAACTGATAATATAAAACTGATAATATAAAACTGATAATATAAAAGTGATAATATAAAACGGATAATATAAAACTGATAATATAAATCTGATAATATAAAACAGATAATATAAAACTGATCATATAAAACTGATCATATAAAAGTGATAATATAAAACTGATAATATAAATCTGATAATATAAAACTGATAATATAAATCTGATAATATAAAACACCTGATAATATAAAACTGATAATATAAAACTGATAATATAAAACTGATAATATAAATCTGATAATACAAAACTGATAATATACAACTGATAATATAAAACTGAAAATATAAAACTGATAATATAAAACTGATAATATAAAACTGATAATATACAACTGATAATATAAAACTGATAATATAAAACGGATAATATAAAACTGATAATATAAATCTGATAATATAAAACTGATAATATAAAACTGATAATATAAAACTGATAATATAAAACTGATAATATAAAAGTGATAATATAAAACGGATAATATAAAACTGATAATATAAATCTGATAATATAAAACAGATAATATAAAACTGATAATATAAAACTGATAATATAAAAGTGATAATATAAAACTGATAATATAAATCTGATAATATAAAACTGATAATATAAATCTGATAATATAAAACACCTGATAATATAAAACTGATAATATAAAACTGATAATATAAAACTGATAATATAAATCTGATAATACAAAACTGATAATATACAACTGATAATATAAAACTGATAATATAAAACTGATAATATAAAACTGATAATATACAACTGATAATATAAAACTGATAATATAAAACGGATAATATAAAACTGATAATATAAATCTGATAATATAAAACGGATAATCTCAAACACCTGATAATATAAATCTGATAATATAAAGCTGATAATATAAAACTGATAATATAAATCTGATAATATAAAACTGATAATATAAAACTGATAATATAAAACTGATAATATTATACTGATAATATAAAACTGATAATATAAATCTGATAATATAAAACTGATAATATACAACTGATAATAAAAAACTGATAATATAAAACTGATAATATAAAACGGATAATATAAAACTGATAATATAAAACTGATAATATAAATTTGATAATATACAACTGATAATATAAAACTGATAATATAAAACTGATAATATAAAACGGATAATATAAAACTGATAATATAAATCTGATAATACAAAACTGATAATATAAATCTGATAATATAAATCACCTGATAATATAAATCTGATAATATAAAACTGATAATATAAAACTGATAATATAAATCTGATAATATGAAACTGATAATATTATACTGATAATATAAAACTGATAATATAAAACTGATAATATAAATCTGATAATATAAAACGGATAATCTCAAACACCTGATAATATAAATCTGATAATATAAAGCTGATAATATAAAACTGATAATATAAATCTGATAATATTAAACTGATAATATAAAACTGATAATATAAAACTGATAATATAAAACTGATAATATAAAAGTGATAATATAAAACGGATAATATAAAACTGAAAATATAAATCTGATAATATAAAACAGATAATATAAAACTGATAATATAAAACTGATAATATAAAAGTGATAATATAAAACTGATAATATAAATCTGATAATATAAAACTGATAATATAAATCTGATAATATAAAACACCTGATAATATAAAACTGATAATATAAAACTGATAATATAAAACTGATAATATAAATCTGATAATACAAAACTGATAATATACAACTGATAATATAAAACTGATAATATAAAACTGATAATATAAAACTGATAATATACAACTGATAATATAAAACTGATAATATAAAACGGATAATATAAAACTGATAATATAAATCTGATAATATAAAACGGATAATCTCAAACACCTGATAATATAAATCTGATAATATAAAGCTGATAATATAAAACTGATAATATAAATCTGATAATATAAAACTGATAATATAAAACTGATAATATAAAACTGATAATATTATACTGATAATATAAAACTGATAATATAAATCTGATAATATAAAACTGATAATATACAACTGATAATAAAAAACTGATAATATAAAACTGATAATATAAAACGGATAATATAAAACTGATAATATAAATTTGATAATATACAACTGATAATATAAAACTGATAATATAAAACTGATAATATAAAACGGATAATATAAAACTAATAATATAAATCTGATAATACAAAACTGATAATATAAATCTGATAATATAAATCACCTGATAATATAAATCTGATAATATAAAACTGATAATATAAAACTGATAATATAAATCTGATAATATAAAACTGATAATATAAAACTGATAATATGAAACTGATAATATTATACTGATAATATAAAACTGATAATATAAATCTGATAATATAAAACTGATAATATAAATCTGATAATATAAAACTGATAATATAAAACTGATAATATGAAACTGATAATATTATACTGATAATATAAAACTGATAATATAAATCTGATAATATAAAACTGATAATATACAACTGATAATATAAAACTGATAATATAAAACTGATAATATAAATCTGATAATATAAAACTGATAATATAAAAGTGATAATATAAATCTGATAATATAAAACTGATAATATAAAACTGATAATATAAATCTGATAATATAAAACTGATAATATAAAAGTGATAATATAAAACTGATAATATAAAACTGATAATATAAAACTGATAATATAAAACTGATAATATAAATCTGATAATATAAAACGGATTATCTCAAACACCTGATAATATAAATCTGATAATATAAAGCTGATAATATAAAACTGATAATATCAATCTGATAATATAAAACTGATAATATTAAGCTGATAATATAAATCTGATAATATAAAACTGATAATATAAAAGTGATAATATAAAACTGATAATATAAAACTGATAATATAAATCTGATAATATAAAACAGATAATATAAAACTGATAATATAAAACTGATAATATAAAACGGATAATATAAAACTGATAATATAAATCTGATAATATAAAACTGATAATATAAATCTGATAATATAAAACAGATAATATGAATCTGATAATATAAATCTGATAATATAAAACAGATAATATAAAACTGCTAATATAAAACTGATAATATAAAAGTGATAATATAAAACTGATAATATAAAACTGATAATATAAATCTGATAATATAAAACTGATAATATACAACTGATAATATAAAACTGATAATATAAAACTGATAATATAAATCTGATAATATAAAACTGATAATATAAAAGTGATAATATAAAACTGATAATATAAATCTGATAATATAAAACGGATAATCTCAAACACCTGATAATATAAATCTGATAATATAAAGCTGATAATATAAAACTGATAATATCAATCTGATAATATAAAACTGATAATATTAAGCTGATAATATAAATCTGATAATATAAAACTGATAATTTAAAAGTGATAATATAAAACTGATAATATAAAACTGATAATATAAATCTGATAATATAAAACAGATAATATAAAACTGATAATATAAAACTGATAATATAAAACGGATAATATAAAACTGATAACATAAATCTGATAATATAAAACTGATAATATAAAACTGATAATATAAAACAGATAATATAAATCTGATAATATAAATCTGATAATATAAAACAGATAATATAAAACTGATAATATAAAACTGATAATATAAAAGTGATAATATAAAACTGATAATATAAAACTGATAATATAAATCTGATAATATAAAACAGATAATATAAAACTGATAATATAAAACTGATAATATAAATCTGATAATATAAAACAGATAATATAAATCTGATAATATAAATCTGATAATATAAAACGGATAATATAAAACTGATAATATAAATCTGATAATATAAAACTGATAATATAAAAGTGATAATATAAAAGTGATAATATGAAACTGATAATATAAATCTGATAATATAAAACAGATAATATCAAACTGATAATATAAAACTGATAATATAAAACTGATAATATAAATCTGATAATATAAAACTGATAATATAAAAGTGATAATATAAAACTGATAATATAAAACTGATAATATAAATCTGATAATATAAAACAGATAATATAAAACTTATAATATAAAACTGATAATATAAAACGGATAATATAAAACTGATAATATAAATCTGATAATATAAAACTGATAATATAAAACTGATAATATAAATCTGATAATATAAAACAGATAATATAAATCTGATAATATAAATCTGATAATATAAAACAGATAATATAAAACTGATAATATAAAACTGATAATATAAAACTGATAATATAAAACTGATAATATAAAACTGATAATATAAATCTGATAATATAAAACAGATAATATAAAACTGATAATATAAAACTGATAATATAAAACGGATAATATAAAACTGATAATATAAATCTGATAATATAAAACTGATAATATAAAACTGATAATATAAAACTGATAATATAAAAGTGATAATATAAAACGGATAATATAAAACTGATAATATAAATCTGATAATATAAAACAGATAATATAAAACTGATAATATAAAACTGATAATATAAAAGTGATAATATAAAACTGATAATATAAATCTGATAATATAAAACTGATAATATAAATCTGATAATATAAAACACCTGATAATATAAAACTGATAATATAAAACTGATAATATAAATCTGATAATACAAAACTGATAATATACAACTGATAATATAAAACTGATAATATAAAACTGATAATATAAAACTGATAATATACAACTGATCATATAAAACTGATAATATAAAACGGATAATATAAAACTGATAAAATAAATCTGATAATATAAAACGGATAATCTCAAACACCTGATAATATAAATCTGATAATATAATGCTGATAATATAAAACTGATAATATAAATCTGATAATATAAAACTGATAATATAAAACTGATAATAGAAAACTGATAATATTATACTGATAATATAAAACTGATAATATAAATCTGATAATATAAAACTGATAATATAGAACTGATAATAAAAAACTGATAATATAAAACTGATAATATAAAACGGATAATATAAAACTGATAATATAAATTTGATAATATACAACTGATAATATAAAACTGATAATATAAAACTGATAATATGAAACTGATAATATTATACTGATAATATAAAACTGATAATATAAATCTGATAATATAAAACTGATAATATAAAACTGATAATATGAAACTGATAATATTATACTGATAATATAAAACTGATAATATAAATCTGATAATATAAAACTGATAATATACAACTGATAATATAAAACTGATAATATAAAACTGATAATATAAATCTGATAATATAAAACTGATAATATAAAAGTGATAATATAAAACTGATAATATAAATCTGATAATATGAAACTGATAATATTATACTGATAATATGAAACTGATAATATTATACTGATAATATAAATCTGATAATATAAAACTGATAATATAAAACTGTTAATATAAAACTGATAATATGAAACTGATAATATTATACTGATAATATAAAACTGATAATATAAATCTGATAATATAAAACTGATAATATACAACTGATAATATAAAACTGATAATATAAAACTGATAATATAAATCTGATAATATAAAACTGATAATATAAAAGTGATAATATAAAACTGATAATATAAATCTGATAATATAAAACGGATTATCTCAAACACCTGATAATATAAATCTGATAATATAAAGCTGATAATATAAAACTGATAATATCAATCTGATAATATAAAACTGATAATATTAAGCTGATAATATAAATCTGATAATATAAAACTGATAATATAAAAGTGATAATATAAAACTGATAATATAAAACTGATAATATAAATCTGATAATATAAAACATATAATATAAAACTGATAATATAAAACTGATAATATAAAACGGATAATATAAAACTGGTAATATAAATCTGATAATATAAAACTGATAATATAAAACTGATAATATAAATCTGATAATATAAAACAGATAATATAAATCTGATAATATAAATCTGATAATATAAAACAGATAATATAAAACTGATAATATAAAACTGATAATATAAAAGTGATAATATAAAACTGATAATATAAATCTGATAATATAAAACAGATAATATAAAACTGATAATATAAAACTGATAATATAAATCTGATAATATAAAACTGATAATATACAACTGATAATATAAAACTGATAATATAAAACTGATAATATAAATCTGATAATATAAAACTGATAATATAAAAGTGATAATATAAAACTGATAATATAAATCTGATAATATAAAACGGATTATCTCAAACACCTGATAATATAAATCTGATAATATAAAGCTGATAATATAAAACTGATAATATCAATCTGATAATATAAAACTGATAATATTAAGCTGATAATATAAATCTGATAATATAAAACTGATAATATAAAAGTGATAATATAAAACTGATAATATAAAACTGATAATATAAATCTGATAATATAAAACAGATAATATAAAACTGATAATATAAAACTGATAATATAAAACGGATAATATAAAACTGATAATATAAATCTGATAATATAAAACTGATAATATAAAACTGATAATATAAATCTGATAATATAAAACAGATAATATAAATCTGATAATATAAATCTGATAATATAAAACAGATAATATAAAACTGATAATATAAAACTGATAATATAAAAGTGATAATATAAAACTGATAATATAAAACTGATAATATAAATCTGATAATATAAAACAGATAATATAAAACTGATAATATAAAACTGATAATATAAATCTGATAATATAAAACAGATAATATAAATCTGATAATATAAATCTGATAATATAAAACGGATAATATAAAACTGATAATATAAATCTGATAATATAAAACTGATAATATAAAAGTGATAATATAAAACTGATAATATAAAACTGATAATATAAAACAGATAATATAAAACTGATAATATAAAACTGATAATATAAAACGGATAATATAAAACTGATAATATAAATCTGATAATATAAAGCTGATAATATAAAACTGATAATATCAATCTGATAATATAAAACTGATAATATTAAGCTGATAATATAAATCTGATAATATAAAACTGATAATATAAAAGTGATAATATAAAACTGATAATATAAAACTGATAATATAAATCTGATAATATAAAACAGATAATATAAAACTGATAATATAAAACTGATAATATAAAACGGATAATATAAAACTGATAATATAAATCTGATAATATAAAACTGATAATATAAAACTGATAATATAAATCTGATAATATAAAACAGATAATATAAATCTGATAATATAAATCTGATAATATAAAACAGATAATATAAAACTGATAATATAAAACTGATAATATAAAAGTGATAATATAAAACTGATAATATAAAACTGATAATATAAATCTGATAATATAAAACAGATAATATAAAACTGATAATATAAAACTGATAATATAAATCTGATAATATAAAACAGATAATATAAATCTGATAATATAAATCTGATAATATAAAACTGATAATATAAATCTGATAATATAAAACTGATAATATAAAACTGATAATATAAAACTGATAATATAAAACTGATAATATAATTCTGATAATATAAAACAGATAATATAAAACTGATAATATAAAACTGATAATATAAAACTGATAATATAAAAGTGATAATATAAAACGGATAATATAAAACTGATAATATAAATCTGATAATATAAAACAGATAATATAAAACTGATAATATAAAACTGATCATATAAAAGTGATAATATAAAACTGATAATATAAATCTGATAATATAAAACTGATAATATAAATCTGATAATATAAAACACCTGATAATATAAAACTGATAATATAAAACTGATAATATAAAACTGATAATATAAATCTGATAATATAAAACAGATAATATAAAACTGATAATATAAAACTGATAATATAAATCTGATAATATAAAACAGATAATATAAATCTGATAATATAAATCTGATAATATAAAACGGATAATATAAAACTGATAATATAAATCTGATAATATAAAACTGATAATATAAAAGTGATAATATAAAACTGATAATATAAAACTGATAATATAAATCTGATAATATAAAACAGATAATATAAAACTGATAATATAAAACTGATAATATAAAACTGATAATATAAATCTGATAAAATAAAACTGATAATATAAAAGTGATAATATAAAACTGATAATATAAAAGTGATAATATAAAACTGATAATATAAAACTGATAATATAAATCTGATAATATAAAACAGATAATATAAAACTGATAATATAAAACTGATAATATAAAATGGATAATATAAAACTGATAATATAAATCTGATAATATAAAACTGATAATATAAAACTGATAATATAAATCTGATAATATAAAACAGATAATATAAATCTGATAATATAAATCTGATAATATAAAACAGATAATGTAAAACTGATAATATAAAACTGATAATATAAAAGTGATAATATAAAACTGATAATATAAAACTGATAATATAAATCTGATAATATAAAACAGATAATATAAAACTGATAATATAAAACTGATAATATAAAACGTATAATATAAAACTGATAATATAAATCTGATAATATAAAACTGATAATATAAAACTGATAATATAAAACTGATAATATAAAACAGATAATATAAAACTGATAATATAAAACTGATAATATAAAACTGATAATATAAAAGTGATAATATAAAACGGATAATATAAAACTGATAATATAAATCTGATAATATAAAACAGATAATATAAAACTGATAATATAAAACTGATAATATAAAAGTGATAATATAAAACTGATAATATAAATCTGATAATATAAAACTGATAATATAAATCTGATAATATAAAACACCTGATAATATAAAACTGATAATATAAAACTGATAATATAAAACTGATAATATAAATCTGATAATACAAAACTGATAATATACAACTGATAATATAAAACTGAAAATATAAAACTGATAATATAAAACTGATAATATAAAACTGATAATATACAACTGATAATATAAAACTGATAATATAAAACGGATAATATAAAACTGATAATATAAATCTGATAATATAAAACGGATAATCTCAAACACCTGATAATATAAATCTGATAATATAAAGCTGATAATATAAAACTGATAATATAAATCTGATAATATAAAACTGATAATATAAAACTGATAATATAAAACTGATAATATTATACTGATAATATAAAACTGATAATATAAATCTGATAATATAAAACTGATAATATACAACTGATAATAAAAAACTGATAATATAAAACTGATAATATAAAACGGATAATATAAAACTGATAATATAAATTTGATAATATACAACTGATAATATAAAACTGATAATATAAAACTGATAATATAAAACGGATAATATAAAACTGATAATATAAATCTGATAATACAAAACTGATAATATAAAACTGATAATATAAAAGTGATAATATAAAACGGATAATATAAAACTGATAATATAAATCTGATAATATAAAACAGATAATATAAAACTGATAATATAAAACTGATAATATAAATTTGATAATATACAACTGATAATATAAAACTGATAATATAAAACTGATAATATAAAACGGATAATATAAAACTGATAATATAAATCTGATAATACAAAACTAATAATATAAAACTGATAATATAAAAGTGATAATATAAAACGGATAATATAAAACTGATAATATAAATCTGATAATATAAAACAGATAATATAAAACTGATAATATAAAACTGATAATATAAAATTGATAATATAAAACGGATAATATAAATCTGATAATACAAAACTGATAATATAAAAGTGATAATATAAAACGGATAATATAAAACTGATAATATAAATCTGATAATATAAAACAGATAATATAAAACTGATAATATAAAACTGATAATATAAAAGTGATAATATAAAACGGATAATATGAAACTGATAATATAAATCTGATAATATAAAACAGATAATATAAAACTGATAATATAAAACTGATAATATAAAAGTGATAATATAAAACTGATAATATAAAACTGATAATATAAAACTGATAATATAAATCTGATAATACAAAACTGATAATATAAAACTGATAATATAAAAGTGATAATATAAAACGGATAATATAAAACTGATAATATAAATCTGATAATATAAAACAGATAATATAAAACTGATAATATAAATCTGATAATATAAAACTGATAATATAAAACTGATAATATAAAACTGATAATATAAATCTGATAATACAAAACTGATAATATAAAACTGATAATATAAATCTGATAATATAAAACTGATAATATAAAACTGATAATATAAAACTGATAATATAAAACTGAATATAAATCTGATAATACAAAACTGATAATATAAAACTGATAATATAAAAGTGATAATATAAAACGGATAATATAAAACTGATAATATAAAACTGATAATATAAATCTGATAATACAAAACTGATAATATAAAACTGATAATATAAATCTGATAATATAAAACTGATAATATAAAACTGATAATATAAAACTGATAATATAAATCTGATAATACAAAACTGATAATATAAAACTGATAATATAAAAGTGATAATATAAAACGGATAATATAAAACTGATAATATAAATCTGATAATATAAAACAGATAATATAAATCTGATAATATAAAACGGATAATATAAAACTGATAATATAAATCTGATAATATAAAACAGATAATATAAAACTGATAATATAAATCTGATAATATAAAACTGATAATATAAAACTGATAATATAAAACTGATAATATAAAACTGATAATATAAATCTGATAATACAAAACTGATAATATAAAACTGATAATATCAATCTGATAATATAAAACTGATAATATAAAACTGATAATATAAAACTGATAATATAAAACTGATAATATAAAAGTGATAATATAAAACGGATAATATAAAACTGATAATATAAATCTGATAATATAAAACAGATAATATAAAACTGATAATATAAAACGTATAATATAAAAGTGATAATATAAAACTGATAATATAAAACTGATAATATAAAACGGATAATATAAAACTGATAATATAAATCTGATAATATAAAACTGATAATATAAAACTGATAATATAAAACTGATAATATAAATCTGATAATATAAATCTGATAATATAAAACAGATAATATAAAACTGATAATATAAAACTGATAATATAAAACGGATAATATAAAACTGATAATATAAATCTGATAATATAAAACTGATAATATAAATCTGATAATATAAAACTGATAATATAAAACTGATAATATAAAACTGATAATATAAATCTGATAATATAAAACGGATAATATAAAACTGATAATATAAATCTGATAATATAAAACTGATAATATAAAAGTGATAACATAAAACTGATAATATAAAACTGATAATATAAATCTGATAATATAAAACAGATAATATAAAACTGATAATATAAAACTGATAATATAAAACTGATTATATAAATCTGATAATATAAAACAGATAATATAAAACTGATAATATAAAAGTGATAATATAAAACTGATAATATAAAACTGATAATATAAAACAGATAATATAAAACTGATAATATAAATCTGATAATATAAAACAGATAATATAAATCTGATAATATAAATCTGATAATATAAAACAGATAATATAAAACTGATAATATAAAACTGATAATATAAAAGTGATAATATAAAACTGATAATATAAAACTGATAATATAAATCTGATAATATAAAACAGATAATATAAAACTGATAATATAAATCTGATAATATAAAACTGATAATATAAATCTGATAATATAAAACTGATAATATAAAACTGATAATATAAAACTGATAATATAAAACTGATAATATAATTCTGATAATATAAAACAGATAATATAAAACTGATAATATAAAACTGATAATATAAAACTGATAATATAAAAGTGATAATATAAAACGGATAATATAAAACTGATAATATAAATCTGATAATATAAAACAGATAATATAAAACTGATAATATAAAACTGATAATATAAAAGTGATAATATAAAACTGATAATATAAAACTGATAATATAAAACGGATAATATAAATCTGATAATATAAACCTGATAATATAAAACTGATAATATAAAACTGATAATATAATTCTGATAATATAAAACAGATAATATAAAACTGATAATATAAAACTGATAATATAAAACTGATAATATAAAAGTGATAATATAAAACGGATAATATAAATCTGATCATATAAAACGGATAATATAAAACTGATAATATAAATCTGATAATATAAAACTGATAATATAAAAGTGATAACATAAAACTGATAATATAAAACTGATAATATAAATCTGATAATATAAAACAGATAATATAAAACTGATAATATAAAACTGATAATATAAAACTGATTATATAAATCTGATAATATAAAACAGATAATATAAAACTGATAATATAAAAGTGATAATATAAAACTGATAATATAAAACTGATAATATAAAACAGATAATATAAAACTGATAATATAAAACTGATAATATAAAACGGATAATATAAAACTGATAATATAAATCTGATAATATAAAACTGATAATATAAAACTGATAATATAAATCTGATAATATAAAACAGATAATATAAATCTGATAATATAAATCTGATAATATAAAACAGATAATATAAAACTGATAATATAAAACTGATAATATAAAAGTGATAATATAAAACTGATAATATAAAACTGATAATATAAATCTGATAATATAAAACAGATAATATAAAACTGATAATATAAATCTGATAATATAAAACTGATAATATAAATCTGATAATATAAAACTGATAATATAAAACTGATAATATAAAACTGATAATATAAAACTGATAATATAATTCTGATAATATAAAACAGATAATATAAAACTGATAATATAAAACTGATAATATAAAACTGATAATATAAAAGTGATAATATAAAACGGATAATATAAAACTGATAATATAAATCTGATAATATAAAACAGATAATATAAAACTGATAATATAAAACTGATAATATAAAAGTGATAATATAAAACTGATAATATAAAACTGATAATATAAAACGGATAATATAAATCTGATAATATAAACCTGATAATATAAAACTGATAATATAAAACTGATAATATAATTCTGATAATATAAAACAGATAATATAAAACTGATAATATAAAACTGATAATATAAAACTGATAATATAAAAGTGATAATATAAAACGGATAATATAAAACTGATAATATAAATCTGATAATATAAAACAGATAATATCAAACTGATAATATAAAACTGATAATATAAAACAGATAATATAAAACACCTGATAATATAAAACTGATAATATAAAACTGATAATATAAAACTGATAATATAAAACTGATAATATAAAACTGATAATATAAAACTGATAATATAAAAGTGATAATATAAAACGGATAATATAAAACTGATAATATAAAACTGATAATATAAAACAGATAATATCAAACTGATAATATAAAACTGATAATATAAAACTGATAATATAAAAGTGATAATATAATACGGATAATATAAAACTGATAATATAAATCTGATAATATAAAACAGATAATATAAAACTGATAATATAAAACTGATAATATAAAACTGATAATATAAAAGTGATAATATAAAACTGATAATATAAAACTGATAATATAAAACGGATAATATAAATCTGATAATATAAACCTGATAATATAAAACTGATAATATGAAACTGATAATATTATACTGATAATATAAAACTGATAATATAAATCTGATAATATAAAACTGATAATATAAAACTGATAATATAAAACTGATAATATAAATCTGATAATATAAATCTGATAATATAAAACAGATAATATAAAAGTGATAATATAAAACTGATAATATAAAACTGATAATATAAAACTGATAATATAAAACGGATAATATAAATCTGATAATATAAAACTGATAATATAAAACTGATAATATAAAACGGATAATATAAATCTGATAATATAAAACTGATAATATAAAACTGATAATATAAAACGGATAATATAAAACTGATAATATAAAACTGATAATATAAAACTGATAATATAAAACGGATAATATAAATCTGATAATATAAAACTGATAATATAAAACTGATAATATAAAACTGATAATATAAAACAGATAATATAAAAGTGATAATATAAAACTGATAATATAAAACTGATAATATAAAACTGATAATATAAAAGTGATAATATAAAACTGATAATATAAAACTGATAATATAAAACGGATAATATAAATCTGATAATATAAAACTGATAATATAAAACTGATAATATAAAACGGATAATATAAATCTGATAATATAAAACTGATAATATAAAACGGATAATATAAAACGGATAATATAAAACTGATAATATAAAACGGATAATATAAATCTGATAATATAAAACTGATAATATAAAAGTGATAATATAAAACTGATAATATAAAACTGATAATATAAAACTGATAATATAAAACGGATAATATAAAACTGATAATATAAAACTGATAATATACAACTGATAATATAAAACTGATAATATAAAACTGATAATATAAAACTGATAATATAAAACTGATAATATAAAACGGATAATATAAAACTGATAATATAAAACTGATAATATAAAACGGATAATCTCAAACACCTGATAATTCTATGCATCTGATGATCTAAAAACCTGCCTATTTTCAATGTCTTGGTGCGAGAACGATGCTTCTCTGATGTGATGCTGATAAAGTTATTTTTCTCTCCTTGATCTTCGTTCCGACTGTTGGAAAATGTTGGCACTCTAACCGTTCCCTCGACATTGTCTGACCAGTTGTTGTGTCTGCCACCTTGAACCTTGACTGATGGACAATTTTCCCCGTCAGTCCCTGCTGCGCTTTACCTTCTCAGAATGAATAAATCCTCCACGTTGATAGAGTTCGAAATCTCCCAGGGCAGTGCTGAGGGAGAGCAGGAGCAGCAGACAGGAGGGGTGCATGGTAATGGCAGAATGTGAGACCTTGAGGAGTGACGGGGGTCTGCGCTCAGCGTTGTGCTGTCCCGCTGACCACCAGGAAAGGCTGGCAAGCAAATGGACAGATCTTCTTGGCATTTGGGTTTTATACGTGTCTCCTAGTGATTGGAGCGATTTCTCAAGAGCACCCGTGTGGCTGGCAGTAAACTGTGTTCTGATAAACTGCAGCCTCATTCTATTCATTGCCTGTGTTGTGTACAGAGGCTGGACTCGAACAGGAGGAGCAGGGACAACCAACGTGACGAAATCTGAACCCGTTTCTGCCGCTTCGAGATCTGCCGTAGATATCGAGCTTCCCGGAGATCAGAGAGGGAGCGAGCTGCCAGGTAACAGAAATCAGCACAGCGCGAGCCACACGATTAGTGGTCTCAATATCCTCAGCCGCTTATTGTTGGCCATGAATCGAGCTGTTGCCTCTGCCCGTAACGGGTGTTTGGCGAGGTGTGTCTGTGCTGGTGTGGGAGAGGCTGGTGGAAATCGCCCAGGGGTCTGGTGGCGGGGGGGGGGGAAGTCATTGCCGGCTGCCCGCCTGCCACCTCAAGGTGCCCCGTAGGCGGGCACTGTGACACTGATGCTTGTTCCTTCCAGTGTCACCAGACGTGTGAGGGACTTGCTTTGGGATTGTGTCGCCCGTCATTAGGCCGCGATAAGCCCATTTTCCTGATCGCCCCTCACCCCACTGCCCAGTGTCCCAGTCATCACTGCGGGCGTACCGGAGGCTGCGGGCCCCGCAGTGGTGGAATTGGCAACTCCTACCCATTGCCCAATGGGGGATCAGGTGGTCAGACCCCCGCGGGACCCCATGGATCTGCCGTGTGGGATGGGAATGGCGGAGTTTTCCAAGCCTAACCCCCTCCCCGTGACGGTGGGCAGCAGAGCGACCAATCCGGCGGTAACTAATCGTCCGCATCCCAAGGGAATGAAGGTGAAAACGTGCGCTCCGACCTGTCACAGTGCGGGCGAATTGCGGGATCTTTCTCTACGCTGCGGGCTCCGGGAAACAGCCCACTCGCTAAACGCACTGTTGAGCCGATTTTACGTCGACTCCGCTGAATCGCGCCCCACAGAGGCTCCCATAAATTCTTGCCTCCATCGAAATTGGCGCCACATCCCAGACCTCCATTCGACATCGGACGACATCAATCAAACCACATTCTCCCTTTAGCTTCATCCGGGGCCTTCACTTCTGGAGCCTCCACCCGATGGCGCGCATCGATAGGCACTGCGGCACGCCCTCACCGCCAATCGTGGCGGGCGTCCACCTCACCGTGTGCACACCAGTTACCTTCAATCGTAAACTTGAACATTCTCATTTCCCGCCGCAGGGGAGCTTAATTCCGACAACCGGGACTTTTAATCGGCATTCACCAGACGCACTGTCAGAGGGTCAGTGCTGAGGGAGTGTCGCACTGTCAGAGGGTCAGTACTGAGGGAGTGCTGCACTGTCAGAGGGTCAGTACTGAGGGAGTGCTGCACTGTCAGAGGGTCGGTACTGAGGGAGTGTCGCTCTGTCAGAGGGTCAGTACTGAGGGAGTGCTGCACTGTCAGAGGGTCAGTACTGAGGGAGTGCCGCACTGTCAGAGGGTCAGTACTGAGGGAGTGTCGCACTGTCAGAGGGTCAGTACTGAGGGAGTGCTGCACTGTCAGAGGGTCAGTACTGAGGGAGTGCTGCACTGTCAGAGGGTCGGTACTGAGGGAGTGTCGCTCTGTCAGAGGGTCAGTACTGAGGGAGTGCTGCACTGTCAGAGGGTCAGTACTGAGGGAGTGCCGCACTGTCAGAGGGTCAGTACTGAGGGAGTGTCGCACTGTCAGAGGGTCAGTACTGAGGGAGTGCTGCACTGTCAGAGGGTCAGTACTGAGGGAGTGCCGCACTGTCAGAGGGTCAGTACTGAGGGAGTGCCGCACTGTCAGAGGGTCAGTGCTGAGGGAGTGCTGCACTGTCAGAGGGTCAGTACTGAGGGAGTGTCGCACTGTCAGAGGGTCAGTACTGAGGGAGTGCCGCACTGTCAGAGGGTCAGTGCTGAGGGAGTGCCGCACTGTCAGAGGGTCAGTACCGAGGGACTGCTGCACTGCCAGAAGGTCAGTACTGAGGGAGTGCCGCACTGTCAGAGGGTCAGTACTGAGGGAGTGCTGCACTGTCAGAGGGTCAGTACTGAGGGACTGCTGCACTGTCAGAAGGTCACTACTGAGGGAGTGCTGTATTGTCAGAAGGTCAGTACTGAGGGAGTGCTGTACTGTCAGAGGGTCAGTACTGAGGGAGTGCCGCACTGTCAGAGGGTCAGTACTGAGGGTGTGCCGCACTTTCAGAGGGTCAGTACTGAGGGAGTGCCGCACTGTCAGAGGGTCAGTACTGAGGGACTGCTGCACTGTCAGATGGTCAGTACTGAGGGAGCGCCTCACAGTCAGAGGGTCAGTACTGAGGGAGTGCCGCACTGTCAGAGGGTCAGTACCGAGGGACTGCTGCACTGCCAGAAGGTCAGTACTGAGGGAGTGTCGCACTGTCAGAGGGTCAGTACTGAGGGAGTGTCGCACTGTCAGAGGGTCAGTACTGAGGGAGTGCTGTACTGTCAGAGGGTCAGTGCTGAGGGAGTGCCGCACTGTCAGAGGGTCAGTACTGAGGGAGTGCCGCACTGTCAGAGGGTCAGTACTGAGGGACTGCTGCACTGTCAGAAGGTCACTACTGAGGGAGTGCTGTATTGTCAGAAGGTCAGTACTGAGGGAGTGCTGTACTGTCAGAGGGTCAGTGCTGAGGGAGTGCTGCACTGTCAGAGGGTCAGTACTGAGGGAGTGCCGCACTCTCAGAGGGTCAGTACTGAGGGAGTGCCGCACTGTCAGAGGATCAGTACTGAGGGAGTGCCGCACTGTCAGAGGGTCAGTACCGAGGGACTGCTGCACTGTCAGAGGGTCAGTACTGAGGGAGTGCCGCACTGTCAGAGGGTCAGTACTGAGGGAGTGCCGCACTGTCGGAGGGTCAGTACTGAGGGAGTGCCACACTGTCAGAGGGTCAGTACTGAGGGAGTGCCGCACTGTCAGAGGGTCAGTACTGAGGGAGTGCCGCACTGTCAGAGGGTCAGTACTGAGGGAGTGCCGCACTGTCAGAGGGTCAGTACCGAGGGAGTGCTGCACTGTCAGAGGGTCAGCACTGAGGGACTGCCGCACTGTCAGAGGGTCAGTACTGAGGGAGTGCTGCACTGTCAGAGGGTCAGCACTGAGGGAGTGCAGCACTGTCAGAGGGTCAGTACTGAGGGAGTGCCGCACTGTCAGAGGGTCAGCACTGAGGGAGTGCCGCACTGTCAGAGGGTCAGTACTGAGGGAGTGCCGCACTGTCAGAGGGTCAGCACTGAGGGAGTGCCGCACTGTCAGAGGGTCAGTACTGAGGGAGTGCCGCACTGTCAGAGGGTCAGTACTGAGGGAGTGCCGCACTGTCAGAGGGTCAGCACTGAGGGATTGCTGCACTGTCAGAGGGTCAGTACTGAGGGAGTGCCGCACTGTCAGAGGGTCAGTACTGAGGGAGTGCCGCACTGTCAGAGGGTCAGCACTGAGGGATTGCTGCACTGTCAGAGGGTCAGTACTGAGGGAGTGCCGCACTGTCAGAGGGTCAGTACTGAGGGAGTGCCGCACTGTCAGAGGGTCGGTACTGAGGGAGTGCCGCACTGTCAGAGGGTCAGTACTGAGGGAGTGCCGCACTGTCAGAGGGTCAGTACTGAGGGAGTGCTGCACTGACAGAGGGTCAGTACTGAGGGAGTGCCGCACTGTCAGAGGGTCAGTACTGAGGGAGTGCCGCACTGTCAGAGGGTCAGTGCTGAGGGAGTGCCGCACTGTCAGAGGGTCAGTACTGAGGGAGTGCCGCACTGTCAGAGGGTCAGTACTGAGGGAGTGCCGCACTGTCAGAGGGTCAGTACTGAGGGAGTGCCGCACAGTCAGAGGGTCAGTACTGAGGGAGTGCTGCACTGTCAGAGGGTCAGTACTGAGGGAGCGCCGCACTGTCAGAGAGTCAGTACTGAGGGAGTGCCGCACTGTCAGAGGGTCAGTACTGAGGGAGTGCCGCACTGTCAGAGGGTCAGTACTGAGGGAGTGCCGCACTGTCAGAGGGTCAGTACTGAGGGAGCGCCGCACTGTCAGCCTTTCTATCAAAGTGGTGTTCCCACCAGATTCCTCGGGCCAACCTTGAGCAAACGTCCCACATCCCTTTCCCAGGTCACAGAGCTGCTAAATGGGTCAGAGTGTGCCAAAATGCAGCATTTCCCACACCGAAATAGTCAGCACACTGCGGACAGTGTTTCCACGGATGCAGGAAGCTGCTTTGGGGACATCTAAGTCTGGGGACATGCGCTGGTAAAATGCATGTTTATTGTTATTGCCCCCGGACAATGGAGATGTAGGGGAATGGGAAGATCCCGTTGAGGTTTACCCAGTGCCCGGTACCTCCACCCCACCCCCACCCCGCACAGGTCCGAGAAGGACAGATGTCCAATCGCAGGTCCAGTCAATGATCGCAGCGCTCAGCTAAATCCAGTGCGACGTCCTCGATTCGAACCTTTGCCCTCGGTGAGGTCAGTGCCTCCACGGGCAATTTAGCCCTCCGAGTTGTTGTTGGAATTTCCTCCCCTCCTTGGCTGGCTGACGGACTTAGCGAACCGTCTATCGCCGTCATGGCCATGTGAGTGGGAGCAAGGGCAAATTGATCGAACAAACAAATCTTCTGTTAATGAATGATTTTTGTCATCGCTTCGATTCGAGCCTTGATAAAATTCTCAGCTCCAGTGGCCTACTTCGGGGAGGACAGACTTAAAGGCCAGGGTGCAGGACATCACGGGCCAGAAGATAGTCAAGAGCATACCGGTTCTGCATTGCAAACAACCGCAGCTGAGACAATTCCTTGGTTACTGCCCCGAGGGCTCCCAAGGTTTCGTTTCCCAGGATGGTAAGGCCACAAATAAAACTCGAGATGGATTTGTAGGCATAGTATTATTTATTTTTAACCAACTTGCAAGTCTGACTCGCTTCTCAGGGACACAGAACCAGTCTCCTGGACCCCTTGGAACCGAGTGAGGTCGGAGACAAAGGGATCTCTGCAAATACGTTCAAATGGCATCAAGTTTCACATACACGATTCCCATAGGTCATCCTATACCCCTCCTGACCTGGCCATACATCCTGATTGGCTCACTTCTCATTCCTTAACCCTGGGCCTCTTGTTACCCAGCATCCTTTTCTCCTCCTCTACCAGACACCCCTCCCCCTCCTTTGCCATGCGTGTGAAATCCTTTGTCCTTTGTGAACTCACTAGAATTAGACCGGCCTCTATCTACATTACTGTAACTAATATAAACTAACTATTTTATATCACATCCGTCAGCTTTACCCCTCGATTTGTAGCCCAGAACCCTCCAGGCTAATGCTCTGCAGAGGCAGGTTCAATTCCCACCAGGACAGCTGGGAAAACCCAATGAGCAAATCTGCAATTATAAAGTTAGTCTCAGCGTTGGTGACTGTGGCAAATATTGTCGCCAAAACCCATCTGGTTCACTAATGTCCTTTAGGGAAGAAAATCTGCCGTCCTTACCCGGTCTGGCCTACACGTGACTCCAGACCCCACAGCGACGTGAGGTGGAACTTTCCATTCTCGCGATTAAGGCCAGGATCATCCACCCATGTTTGGGTTGGGAGGGTTTGGCGGCAAGAGGGGGGCCAAGGTAGCGTTTCACCTTGACGTGAAAGCAGCAGGAAGCGATCGTCCCCTCCCCCTTCACCCCCCTCGCTCCCCTCCCCCTTCTCCCCCCTCACCCTATAGCTGGCCACCTTTCCCACCCTGCTTTGATACCAACCTCAAAATTTATATGCATTCTTGTTACGATTGACAGCTGATCGCCACTGCAAAAGGAGTTAAGTGCTTTCTGCTGTGAATAAGAGGAAGTGAAGCCACTTGGCTCCTTTTGATGTGGTGAGGAGCTGTCAATCATAGCAAGTGTTTGTAAATGTTGTGGTTAGCAGCGAAGCAGGTAATGGTGGTGCCCTCCAGCGTGAAGGGAACGATAGATAAACAATCCACCCGTCTCTGGAGTCATAAAAGTGTTCGGAGGAGTCTCTGACACTTGGAACAGCTAATGCTTCAAACACTTTTGTCTGAGGCAGCAGATGTTGGGGAAGGGTGAGTGATCTTTCGTTGCGGCTACCTGAGCTGCTTTTCAACTTTCAGACAGGGGTGACTGATGGAGAGGTCTGATGGGTCGGGGGGTCAGATGGAGGGCTGATGGGGGGCAGATGGGGTGACTGATGGGGGGATCTGATGGGTCTGGGGGTCGGATGGGGATTGGATGAGGGATCTGATGGGAGTCTTTGGTGGGGGTCTGATGGGGGTAACAGATCTGTTTGTCTGATGGGAGGGTGACTGATGGGGGGGTCTTCGATGGGGATTTTATGGGGGTGACAGATGGCACATGAAGAGGACGTGTTAACTCTGCTCAGAGCATCCACCCACACACCCGCCCTTACCTCCTTACCCAGCTCATCTTCCCATTTACGCTTTACCTCGCCTATCTCGCGTTCATTAACAGAGGGATTGAATTTAAGAGCCGTGAGGTGATGATGCAGCTGTACAAAACTTTGGTAAGGCCACATTTGGAGTACTGTGTACAGTTCTGGTCGCCTCATTTTAGGAAGGATGTGGAAGCTTTGGAAAAGGTGCAAAGAAGATTTACCAGGATGTTGCCTGGAATGGAGAGTAGGTCTTACGAGGAAAGGTTGAGGGTGCTAGGCCTTTTCTCATTAGAACGGAGAAGGATGAGGGGCGACTTGATAGAGGTTTATAAGATGATCAGGGGAATAGATAGAGTAGACAGTCAGAGACTTTTTCCCCGGGTGGAACAAACCATTACAAGGGGACATAAATTTAAGGTGAAAGGTGGAAGATATAGGAGGGATATCAGAGGTAGGTTCTTTACCCAGAGAGTAGTAGGGGCATGGAATGCACTGCCTGTGGAAGTAGTTGAGTCGGAAACATTAGGGACCTTCAAGCAGCTATTGGATAGGTACATGGATTACGGTAAAATGATATAGTGTAGATTTATTTGTTCTCAAGGGCAGCACGGTAGCATTGTGGGTAGCACAATTGCTTCACAGCTCCAGGGTCCCAGGTTCGATTCCGGCTTGGGTCACTGTCTGTGCGGAGTCTGCACGTCCTCCCCGTGTCTGCGTGGGTTTCTTCCGGGTGCTCCGGTTTCCTCCCACAGTCCAAAGATGTGCGGGTTAGGTGAATTGGCCAATGATAAATTGCCCTTAATGTCCAAATTGCCCTTGGTGTTGCGTGGAGGTGTTGAGTTTGGGTAGGATGCTCTTTCCAAGAGCCGGTGCAGACTCAAAGGGCCGAATGGCCTCCTTCTGCACTGTAAATTCAATGATAATCTATGATTAATCTAGGACAAAGGTTTGGCACATCGTGGGCCGAAGGGCCTGTTCTGTGCTGTATTTTTCTATGTTCTATGTTCTATGTTCTATCTGGGTTTCCTCCCACTCCGTCAGTTCTTTATAGATTTCCAATACCTTCCCCTCCCCCACTCCCGTTCTAGAAACGACCTTGTCCTGTATCCCCTGTGGCGGTAGCAGCGGAAATCTGCCTTCGCACAAAGTCTCTCACCTGCAGATAGCGAAACCCATTCCCCCCCCCCCGGCAATTCAAACTCCTCCTCCAGATCCTCCAAACCGGGAAAGCTCCCATCGATAAACAGATCCCCCAGCCTCTCAATCCCTGCTCTCTGTCACCTCCGAAACCCCCCCACCCAGCCTCCTCGGGACAAACTGGTGGTTGCCACAAATTGGAGCCCACGCCGACTCTCCCTCCGCTCCCATGTGCTTCCGCCGCTGCCCCCAAACTCTCAGAGCCGCCACTACCACCGGGCCTGTGGCGTACCGGGCCGGCGAGAACGGCAGAGGAGCCATTGTCCAGCGCCCCCAAACTTGTGCCCCTTACACGATGCCGCCTCTACCCGCTCCCACATCGAACCCTCCCCCGCTACCCACTTCCTAATCGTGGCTATGTTTGCCGCCTAGTAATAGTTCCTGAAGTTCGGCAGTGCCAACCCTCTCCCCCCCGCGGCTCTGTTCCAACAACACTTTTCTTCACTCGCAGGGTTTCATTCTGTCCACCTGGAGGATCTCCCTAACCAACCTATCCAACTCTGTCCGTTCCACCTTCTCCCTGTGAGCCCGTATCGAAATCAGCTCCCCCCTAACACCCGCCTTCAGCACCTCCCATACCGCTGCTGCCGAAACCTCCCCCGTGTCATTTATCTCCAAATAATCCTGGATGGCCTCCTTCACCCGATCACACCCCCCCCTCATCCGCTAACAGTTCTATGTCCAATCTCCATTGCGGGTGCTGACCCCCCCCCCCCACCCCACATCGCTCACCCGTAAATCCGCCCAGCGTGGAGCATGGACCGACACAACAATCGTTGAATTAGGGCAGCACGGTAGCATTGTGGTTAGCACAATTGCTTCACAGCTCCAGGGTCGCAGGTTCGATTCCCGGCTTGGGTCACTGTCTGTGCGGAGTCTGCACGTCCTCCCCGTGTCTGCGTGGGTTTCCTCCGGGTGCTCCGGTTTCCTCCCACAGTCCAAAGATGTGCAGGTTAGGTGGATTGGCCGTGATAAATTGCCCTTAGTGTCCAAAATTGCCCTTAGTGTTGGGTGGGGTTACTGAGTTATGGGGATAGGGTGGAGGTGTTTACCTTGGGTAGGGTGTTCTTTCCAAGAGCCGGTGCAGACTCGATGGGCCGAATGGCCTCCTTCTGCACTGTAAATTCTATGATAATTCTATGAATACTAGGCATCCACCAGCCCCCCCGCCAGAAAAGCCCTGTTCAAAATGAAAAAATCACTCCGGGAGTACACTTTGTGGACATGGGAGAAAAAAGGAAACTCCCTCGCTCTTGGCCGTCCGAACCTCCACAGGTCCACCCCCACATCTCTTCCATAAACCCCTTTAGCTCCTTTGCTACAGCTGGCACCCTCCCTGCTCTTGACCTCGACCGATCCAGCCTCGGGTCAAGGACCGTATTGAAGTGTCCCCCCCCCATGATCAGCCTGTGCGAGTCCAGGTCCGGGATCGTCCCAACACCCGCCTCATAAACTCCACGTCGCCCCAGTGTTGCTGCATAGATATTCGCTAATACCGCCAGCATCCGCTGCAGCTTCCCGCTCTCCATAACGTACCTGCCCGCCGAGTCTGACAGGATGCGCCCTACCGCCAATGACACCCGTTTATTGATCGAGAGCGCTACCCCTCCTAGTCCCGAATGTGAAATACCTGCCCGACCCACCCCTTCCTCAGGCTGGTCTGATCCACTACCCTCCAGTGTGTGTCCTGTCCGCCTTCAAACTCTTAGCTGGGCCGTGCTCGGAATGTCCACTGCCCATAATTATGAGGGAGCCCCTTAAATCAGGCGACAATTGCACTCGTTGAGTCCTCCCACACACCCTCAAACTCCTCCCCGACAATGTTTTTCCAAGTGTTATTTTCCAACTGGGTCATTCCAAGGGGGGGGGGGGGGGGGGGGGGGGAGGGGATGCTGTGGTTTATCCGGGCGATCAGCTTTCAACCCCCCTCCCCCCCGACCTCCCCCCCCCCCTCACCTTACCTCCGAGGCCCCCCCAATCCTCCTCCTGCATCCCCTGTACCTTTGCTCCCATCCTTCCCCTGGAGCCAATCTTTCTTCGTCAGATGTTCCTCCTCCTCTCTCCCCCCCCCCCCCCCCCCCCCCCCCCCCACCCGCCCGCCCGCCCGCCACACCCTGCCCACCACCACACGACTTACCAACTCCCTATTTACAGGTTTGCCGGAGCCTCCTCCGCCCGTGATTGCGCCCCCTGCAAACCCCAGAACCGAAATCTGCCACCGAATGACCACGCTGGCCGCCCCAGAGAGGCCCCCCCCCCCCCCCAGGGCCAAGACCAAGCCACGGGTGGCAGGAAGAAACCTCGAGGACGGCCTGACCCAGGCCTGTCTTTGGAATCCTCCCCCCCCCACCCCCCCTCAAAGCGGGGTCTCAGGGCCCAGGACATTCTCACGCTCGTCCCCTCTGTCGGTTCAACACACCACCCCTCCCTCCGGGAACCCCCCCGGAAACAGCATCCAGCAACCTCGACAACCGCCACGGCCCTGAGACCATCTGACCCGGTCGGCGGCTTTCCAGCCTGGGGCGAGAACGCTCGTGATGCAAAAGTGGCTCCCGGCTGGGGTCGGGCGGGGATGTTGACCAGCCAGCCGGGGATCAGAATTCCGAACTACATTCCGCTCCGGCGGCAAAGTGGCTTTTCCCGTCACTCCAAACCCCTGCCGCCAAAGGCCTCGCCACTGGCAGGAATGGTAAGTACTACCCGGGGCCGACCCTGAGCCGACCCCCGTAATGTCCCAGCAGGGCGGTCAGTTCCCGGGATGCTGAAGAAGGGGAGACAAAGATTGGCCCAGGTGGGGGCAGCACTGCTGCCTCGCGGCGCCAAGGTCCCGGGTTCGATCCCGGCCCCGGGTCCCTGTCCGCGTGGAGTTTGCACATTCTCCCCCGTGTCTGCGTGGGTCTCGCCCCCACGACCCAAAAGATGTGGATTGGCCGCGCTAAATTGCCCCTTAATTGGGAAAAATGAATTGGGCGCTCTAAATGTATTCAAAGAAAAGATTTGCCCCGGGCCCGGGGCGCGACAGAGTGGCTTCACCGTCATGGAGGAAATACCTGCAGCGGCTAAGATTTCTGAGTCATTACCCCCCCCCCCAACCCCGCCCGCACAACATGGCATTTCCCATATTCGCTGGGGCAAGGACCGGGGGCTCCAGACGGGATTCACGGATGCCCGATGGGCGGGAGGCAGCTGGCCACTCCCATTTGCTGAGCTGCCTTCCCGGAAGTGCGAGTTTGGGAAAAGCTGCGTGGAATCCGGGACATTCAGAATGGAACAGGTAAGAGGAGATGGGAACTTGACGGTTGTATTTGGGAAACCCAGGCACCCTTTGGGAGAGGTGGGGAATTCTTTGGAGGGATAAGGCGCCCTCTGAGGCTGTTAAAAGTGAACCTGAATCTGCACTTTTTGGGGCACACAGGATCATTGCCGAGCTGTCAAAGAGCTGTCCAGCTGTCAAGGAACTGTCCAGCTGTCGAAGAAATGTTCAGGAGGACGTCCAGATGTCAAACCTGTCAAAGCCAACCAATAAATGTCAAAGCTGTCAAGGACCTGACCAAGAATACAAGGTGGGTTGTGGGAGGGTAAGGGCAAAGGGTGGTAGGCGGGGTGGGGGAGGGCATGTTGGCATAGAGGGCTTGCGGGCATGAGGGCCTTGGAAAGTGGGTAGAGGAGCGCTGAGTTGGCATGGGGTATGAGGGGCAATGGGGAGGGGGAGTGGGTGACATGGGTGGGCACGAATTGGCATGGATGGAGAAGAGGGAGTGTGTGAGGTGAAGGGTGGGGGGGGGGAGTGGGTGGCTGAGGGCTTTTTGATTTTTATTGCTTATTTATTTCAAACACAGCACCCGGGACGTTGAGACAGGACCTGCTCCCAGACGCACCTGGCTGTCTTGGGTTTGTTCCGGAGTCGTCCCACCTCCCTCCTGCCTCAGCTGTGCCCTTGCGGAAGGTACGCCAGGCGGCGGGGGGTGGGGGGGGGGGTTTGATGGTGGAGTTCGCCAAGCCGAGATATCTTCGTGACTCAACAGTCCAGACTCCAAGAATGATACAACCAAGGAAGCTCCTCCGCAGGGGAGGGACTCACCCACGTCCCGGGAAGAGTTAACAAGCTCCCAGACATTGAGCACCAGAGTTGAAAGAGGGCATGTGGACACTGGGTAAATATTACACCCCCAGCTTCAGACAACAAGTATTTAAAAATTAAACCGCTCAGGCACCTGATTTTGGCGTTGTAAGTATTAACAAAAGCAAAGTCCCAATGCAAAGTGTTTCTCAATCCCAAATGTTTGCCGGGCCAAAGTGGATTCAGTGACCTTCAGCTCCGCTGCATTCCTACCCATGGTTTTAAATGGATTGATGCGATTAACGTTAAGGGCTTGACGGGGGGCTGGGGTGGGGGGGGGCGGGGGGGTGGGGGGGGGGGGGGAGTGAAGGGCCTCAGAATTAACTCCATTTCCTGATATCACTGCATCAGAAACTGAACTGGACAAGACGTTAAATCTTGCGTCCACAACGTCAGGTCAGTGGCGAGCGACCTTGCGGACGGTAACTCTCCTTCTAACTCGCTGTCAGCATCCAGCTCGGAGCCAGGGGGACACTCCCTCTAGATACCCACACCCACATTATGCCCTCACATCACACCAATGAAATTACCAATGGCGGACGCCCTAATTCTCGTTGATAAATAGACATCTAGACTCAAAACATTAGGTCCCTTATCGCTCCACACGTGCTGTCAGACCGGCTGAGGGTCAGTACTGAGGGAGTGCCGCACTGTCAGAGGGTCAGTACTGAGGGAGTGCCGCACTGTCAGAGGGTCAGTACTGAGGGAGTGCCGCACTGTCAGAGGGTCAGTACTGAGGGAGCGCCGCACTGTCAGAGGGTCAGTACTGAGGGAGTGCCGCACTGTCAGAGGGTCAGTACTGAGGGAGTGCCGCACTGTCAGAGGGTCAGTACTGAGGGAGTGCCGCACTGTCAGAGGGTCAGTACTGAGGGAGCGCCGCACTGTCAGAGGGTCAGTACTGAGGGAGTGCCGCACTGTCAGAGGGTCAGTACTGAGGGAGTGTCGCACTGTCAGAGGGTCAGTACTGAGGGAGTGCCGCACTGTCAGAGGGTCAGTACTGAGGGAGTGCCGCACTGTCAGAGGGTCAGTACTGAGGGAGTGCCGCACTGTCAGAGGGTCAGTGCTGAGGGAGTGCCGCACTGTCAGAGGGTCAGTACGGAGGGAGTGCCGCACTGTCAGAGGGTCAGTACTGAGGGAGTGCCGCACTGTCAGAGGGTCAGTACTGAGGGAGTGCCGCACTGTCAGAGGGTCAGTACTGAGGGAGCGCCGCACTGTCAGAGGGTCAGTACTGAGGGAGTGCCGCACTGTCAGAGGGTCAGTACTGAGGGAGTGTCACACTGTCAGAGGGTCAGTACTGAGGGAGTGCCGCACTGTCAGAGGGTCAGTACTGAGGGAGCGCCGCACTGTCAGAGGGTCAGTACTGAGGGAGTGCCGCACTGTCAGAGGGTCAGTACTGAGGGAGCGCCGCACTGTCAGAGGGTCAGTACTGAGGGAGTGTCGCACTGTCAGAGGGTCAGTACTGAGGGAGTGCCGCACTGTCAGAGGGTCTGTACTGAGGGATTGCCGCACTGTCAGAGGGTCAGTACTGAGGGAGTGCCGCACTGTCAGAGGGTCAGTATTTAGGGAGTGCCGCACTGTCAGAGGGTCAGTACTGAGGGTGTGCCGCACTGTCAGAGGGTCAGTACTGAGGGAGTGCCGCACTGTCAGAGGGTCAGTACTGAGGGAGTGCCGCACTGTCAGAGGGTCAGTACTGAGGGAGTGCCGCGCTGTCAGAGGGTCAGTACTGAGGGAGTGCCGCACTGTCAGAGGGTCAGTACTGAAGGAGAGCCGCACTGTCAGACGGTCAGTACTGAGGGAGTGCCGCGCTGTCAGAGGGTCAGTACTGAGGGAGTGCCGCAGTGTCAGAGGGTCAGTACTGAGGGAGTGCTGCACTGTCAGAGGGTCAGAACTGAGGGAGTGCCGCACTGTCAGAGGGTCAGTACTGAGGGAGTGCTGCACTGTCAGAGGGTCAGTACTGAGGGGGTGCCGCACTGTCAGAGGGTCAGTATTGAGGGAGTGCCGCACTGTCAGAGGGTCAGTACTGAAGGAGAGCCGCACTGTCAGTCGGTCAGTACTCAGGGAGTGCCGCACTGTCAGAGGGTCAGTACTAAGGGAGTGCTGCACTGTCAGAGGGTCATTACTGAGGGAGTGCTGCACTGTCAGAGGGTCAGTACTGAGGGAGTGCTGCACTGTCAGAGGGTCAGGACTGAGGGAGTGCCGCACTGTCAGAGGGTCAGTGCTGAGGGAGTGCTGCACTGTCAGAGGGTCAGTACTGAGGGAGTGCCGCACTGTCAGAGGGTCAGTACTGAGGGATTGCCGCACTGACAGCGAGTCAGTACTGAGGGAGCGCTGCACTGTCAGAGGGTCAGTACTGAGGGAGTGCCGCACTGTCAGAGGGTCAGTACTGAGGGAGTGCTGCACTGTCAGAGGGTCAGTACTGAGGGAGTGCCGCACTGTCAGAGGGTCAGTACTGAGGGAGTGCCGCACTGTCAGAGGGTCAGTACTGAGGGAGTGCTGCACTGTCAGAGGGTCATTACTGAGGGAGTGCTGCACTGTCAGAGGGTCAGTACTGAGGGAGTGCCGCACTGTCAGAGGGTCAATACTGAGGGAGTGCCGCACTGTCAGAGGGTCAGTACTGAGGGAGTGCTGCACTGTCAGAGGGTCAGTACTGAGGGGGTGCCGCACTGTCAGAGGGTCAGTATTGAGGGAGTGCCGCACTGTCAGAGAGTCAGTACTGAGGGAGAGCCGCACTGTCAGACGGTCAGTACTGAGGGAGTGCCGCACTGTCAGAGGGTCAGTACTGAGGGTGTGCCGCACTGTCAGAGGGTCAGTACTGAGGGAGTGCCGCACTGTCAGAGGGTCAGTACTGAGGGAGTGCCGCACTGTCAGAGGGTCAGTACTGAGGGAGTGCCGCGCTGTCAGAGGGTCAGTACTGAGGGAGTGCCGCACTGTCAGAGGGTCAGTACTGAAGGAGAGCCGCACTGTCAGACGGTCAGTACTGAGGGAGTGCCGCGCTGTCAGAGGGTCAGTACTGAGGGAGTGCCGCAGTGTCAGAGGGTCAGTACTGAGGGAGTGCTGCACTGTCAGAGGGTCAGAACTGAGGGAGTGCCGCACTGTCAGAGGGTCAGTACTGAGGGAGTGCTGCACTGTCAGAGGGTCAGTACTGAGGGGGTGCCGCACTGTCAGAGGGTCAGTATTGAGGGAGTGCCGCACTGTCAGAGGGTCAGTACTGAAGGAGAGCCGCACTGTCAGTCGGTCAGTACTCAGGGAGTGCCGCACTGTCAGAGGGTCAGTACTAAGGGAGTGCTGCACTGTCAGAGGGTCATTACTGAGGGAGTGCTGCACTGTCAGAGGGTCAGTACTGAGGGAGTGCTGCACTGTCAGAGGGTCAGGACTGAGGGAGTGCCGCACTGTCAGAGGGTCAGTGCTGAGGGAGTGCTGCACTGTCAGAGGGTCAGTACTGAGGGAGTGCCGCACTGTCAGAGGGTCAGTACTGAGGGATTGCCGCACTGACAGCGAGTCAGTACTGAGGGAGCGCTGCACTGTCAGAGGGTCAGTACTGAGGGAGTGCCGCACTGTCAGAGGGTCAGTACTGAGGGAGTGCTGCACTGTCAGAGGGTCAGTACTGAGGGAGTGCCGCACTGTCAGAGGGTCAGTACTGAGGGAGTGCCGCACTGTCAGAGGGTCAGTACTGAGGGAGTGCTGCACTGTCAGAGGGTCATTACTGAGGGAGTGCTGCACTGTCAGAGGGTCAGTACTGAGGGAGTGCCGCACTGTCAGAGGGTCAATACTGAGGGAGTGCCGCACTGTCAGAGGGTCAGTACTGAGGGAGTGCTGCACTGTCAGAGGGTCAGTACTGAGGGGGTGCCGCACTGTCAGAGGGTCAGTATTGAGGGAGTGCCGCACTGTCAGAGAGTCAGTACTGAGGGAGAGCCGCACTGTCAGACGGTCAGTACTGAGGGAGTGCCGCACTGTCAGAGGGTCAGTACTGAGGGTGTGCCGCACTGTCAGAGGGTCAGTACTGAGGGAGTGCCGCACTGTCAGAGGGTCAGTACTGAGGGAGTGCCGCACTGTCAGAGGGTCAGTACTGAGGGAGTGCCGCGCTGTCAGAGGGTCAGTACTGAGGGAGTGCCGCACTGTCAGAGGGTCAGTACTGAAGGAGAGCCGCACTGTCAGACGGTCAGTACTGAGGGAGTGCCGCGCTGTCAGAGGGTCAGTACTGAGGGAGTGCCGCAGTGTCAGAGGGTCAGTACTGAGGGAGTGCTGCACTGTCAGAGGGTCAGAACTGAGGGAGTGCCGCACTGTCAGAGGGTCAGTACTGAGGGAGTGCTGCACTGTCAGAGGGTCAGTACTGAGGGGGTGCCGCACTGTCAGAGGGTCAGTATTGAGGGAGTGCCGCACTGTCAGAGGGTCAGTACTGAAGGAGAGCCGCACTGTCAGTCGGTCAGTACTCAGGGAGTGCCGCACTGTCAGAGGGTCAGTACTGAGGGAGTGCTGCACTGTCAGAGGGTCATTACTGAGGGAGTGCTGCACTGTCAGAGGGTCAGTACTGAGGGAGTGCTGCACTGTCAGAGGGTCAGGACTGAGGGAGTGCCGCACTGTCAGAGGGTCAGTGCTGAGGGAGTGCTGCACTGTCAGAGGGTCAGTACTGAGGGAGTGCCGCACTGTCAGAGGGTCAGTACTGAGGGATTGCCGCACTGACAGCGAGTCAGTACTGAGGGAGCGCTGCACTGTCAGAGGGTCAGTACTGAGGGAGTGCCGCACTGTCAGAGGGTCAGTACTGAGGGAGTGCTGCACTGTCAGAGGGTCAGTACTGAGGGAGTGCCGCACTGTCAGAGGGTCAGTACTGAGGGAGTGCCGCACTGTCAGAGGGTCAGTACTGAGAGAGTGCCGCACTGTCAGAGGGTCAATACTGAGGGAGTGCCGCACTGTCAGAGGGTCAGTACTGAGGGAGTGCTGCACTGTCAGAGGGTCAGTACTGAGGGGGTGCCGCACTGTCAGAGGGTCAGTATTGAGGGAGTGCCGCACTGTCAGAGGGTCAGTACTGAAGGAGAGCCGCACTGTCAGACGGTCAGTAGTGAGGGAGTGCCGCGCTGTCAGAGGGTCAGTACTGAGGGAGTGCCGCAGTGTCAGAGGGTCAGTACTGAGGGAGTGCCGCACTGTCAGAGGGTCAGTACTGAAGGAGAGCCGCACTCTCAGACGGTCAGTAGTGAGGGAGTGCCGCGCTGTCAGAGGGTCAGTACTGAGGGAGAGCTGCACTGACAGAGGGTCAGTACTGAGGGGGTGCCGCACTGTCAGAGGGTCAGTATTGAGGGAGTGCCGCACTGTCAGAGAGTCAGTACTGAGGGAGAGCCGCACTGTCAGACGGTCAGTACTGAGGGAGTGCCGCACTGTCAGAGGGTCAGTACTGAGGGAGTGCCGCACTGTCAGAGGGTCAGTACTGAGGGAGTGGCGCACTGTCAGGGGGTCAGTACTGAGGGAGCGCCTCACTGTCAGAGGTTCAGTACTGAGGGAGTGCTGCACTGTCAGAGGGTCAGTACTGAGCGAGTGCTGCACTGTCAGAGGGTCAGTACTGAGGGAGTGCTGCACTGTCAGAGGGTCAGTACTGAGGGAGTGCCGCACTGTCAGAGGGTCAGTACGGAGGGAGTGCTGCACTGTCAAGGGGTCAGTACTGAGGGAGTGCTGCACTGTCAGAGGGTCAGTACTGAGGGAGTGCCACACTGTCAGAGGGTCAGTACTGAGGGAGTGCCACACTGTCAGAGGGTCAGTACTGAGGGAGTGCTGCACTGTCAGAAGGTCAGTACTGAGGGAGTGCCGCACTGTCAGAGAGTCAGTACTGAGGAAGTGCCGCACTGTCAGAGGGTCAGTACTGAGGGAGTGCCGCACTGTCAGAGGGTCAGTACTGTGGGAGTGCCGCACTGTCAGAGGGTCAGTACTGAGTGAGTGCCGCACTGTCAGAGGGTCAGTACTGAGGGAGTGCTGCACTGTCAGAGGGTCAGTACTGAGCGAGTGCCGCACTGTCAGAGGGTCAGTACTGAGGGAGTGCTGCACTGTCAGAGGGTCAGTACTGAGGGAGTGCCGCACTGTCAGAGGGTCAGTACTGAGGGAGTGCTGCACTGTCAGAGGGTCAGTACTGAGGGAGTGTCGCACTGTCAGAGGGTCAGTACTGAGGGAGCGCCGCACTGTCAGAGGGTCAGTACTGAGGGAGTGCCGCACTGTCAGAGGGTCAGTACTGAGGGAGTGCCGCACTGTCAGAGGGTCAGTACTGAGGGAGTGCCGCACTGTCAGAGGGTCAGTACGGAGGGAGTGCTGCACTGTCAAGGGGTCAGTACTGAGGGAGTGCTGCACTGTCAGAGGGTCAGTACTGAGGGAGTGCCACACTGTCAGAGGGTCAGTACTGAGGGAGTGCCACACTGTCAGAGGGTCAGTACTGAGGGAGTGCTGCACTGTCAGAAGGTCAGTACTGAGGGAGTGCCGCACTGTCAGAGAGTCAGTACTGAGGAAGTGCCGCACTGTCAGAGGGTCAGTACTGAGGGAGTGCCGCACTGTCAGAGGGTCAGTACTGTGGGAGTGCCGCACTGTCAGAGGGTCAGTACTGAGTGAGTGCCGCACTGTCAGAGGGTCAGTACTGAGGGAGTGCTGCACTGTCAGAGGGTCAGTACTGAGCGAGTGCCGCACTGTCAGAGGGTCAGTACTGAGGGAGTGCTGCACTGTCAGAGGGTCAGTACTGAGGGAGTGCCGCACTGTCAGAGGGTCAGTACTGAGGGAGTGCTGCACTGTCAGAGGGTCAGTACTGAGGGAGTGTCGCACTGTCAGAGGGTCAGTACTGAGGGAGTGCTGCACTGTCAGAGGGTCAGTACTGAGCGAGTGCCGCACTGTCAGAGGCTCAGTACTGAGGGAGTGCTGCACTGTCAGAGGGTCAGTACTGAGGGAGCGCCGCACTGTCAGAGGGTCAGTACTGAGGGACTGCTGCACTGTCAGAGGGTCAGTGCTGAGGGATAGCCGCACTGTCAGAGGGTCAGTACTGAGGGAGTGCCGCACTGTCAGAGGGTCAGTACTGAGGGAGTGCCGCACTGTCAGAGGGTCAGTGCTGAGGGATAGCCGCACTGTCAGAGGGTCAGGAATGAGCGAGTTCTGCACTGTCAGAGGGTCAGGACTGAGGGAGTGCCGCACTGTCAGAGGGTCAGTACAGAGGGAGTGCTGCACTGTCAAGGGGTCAGTACTGAGGGAGTGCTGCACTGTTTACAACGTCATCCTTTAAATGGGAATTAAACCAAAGTCCCCTCCCTATCTGTGTGCTCTGTAAATAAAACCCGGTGCCACTACCCCGAGGGACATCTCCTCTTTCCCGACCATCATTTACCCTCGCTCTGGATCCCGAGAACAGGGTGTGGTGAACGTATTCTGGTAATCATTCATCACTGTACTGCACTGTATCACGCTGGTGCCCATGTGGGCTCCACCTATGGACCATTGCACTGTACTACACTGATTGTATCATGTTGGTGCCCTTGTGGGCTCCGCCCCTGGCTCCGCCCCCTAGAGGGGAGGTTTAAGAGCAGCTGCCCTGTAGGCGGCTCTCATTGCAGAGCAGTCGCAGGCAGGCCCTGTTCTGGGTGACTGAAGCCTCTGTTCACTTCTATTCTCTGTCCCGAGTGAATTGAAGGTTGCATGACAGGGATACGTGGCGAGTTATCAGGTTGCACTTTTGGGCAACGTGAAACGTGGAAATGAAACATGTCCTGCTTGGCGACAGTGCCCGGCACTCAGAAGGTTGCTGGGTCGGGCGGGACGCATTCCGTGCGACCCCGAGATAGTGACAGGCGCTAGGAAAATGCAGTTGGGGGTGTTTCGTCAGGGAACCTCTGTACATACCCAGGTCCAAACTAAAACAGGACTCAGAAGACAAGTGTGGCTGTGTTGATTGTGGAGATTATACTTTATTTTGTGATGTTCATTTATTGTAACATACACACATATATATATATATTATATATATATATAGAGAGAGAAGCAATCTGCCAGTTTATCTATACACAGGTTCGACATGGACAAAAGCCTCATTTTGAACAATGACCAAAAGCCTAATACGAATAATGTGGAATAATGATTCAGCTACTAAAAATAGCAAATACATTCAGTAGCAAATAGAAGGGATTTCTCAGGCTTCAGTGACAAAGTGCAAGTTACTTCGAGTATTCCAAACAAATTTTAAGAAAAGAAATGAGTGACCTCCATTCTAATTCAACCTACCCTAGCGCACGCACACGCACACACACACCCACACACACACACACACACACATGGAAATCTAGAAACGCGTTGGTCTCTTCGGGGGCCCCCAAGTGTGTCAGGAGTATTTCAGTCTTCCCCGCCTGGTTCGCTGCCCTCCGAGCAGTCACAGTACCCCAGACCAGGGGTTCCGGCAAACAAAAAATTAACAATCTCTTGGAGCCCCTTCGGTGCCAGGTGTCCTTCGGAGCTGGCAAGGTAGTCTCAGAATGTGCATCGGGTACTTTACATACGTGCAGCATTAAAGGGTAAAGTGTACTTCATGTCACATACCCCGGGGGTGAGTTACAGACTGGAATCTAATCGAGGGGTTTGGGGTGGTTTATATATAGAATAACAGATACCCGGGAGTGAGTTACAGACTGGAATCTAATCGAGGGGTACGGGGTGGTTTATATATAGAATAACAGATACCTGGGAGTGAGTTACAGACTGGAATCTAATCGAGGGGTTCGGGGTGGTTTATATATAGAATAACAGATACCCGGGAGTGAGTTACAGAATCTAATCGAGGGGTTCGGGGTGGTTTATATATAGAATAACAGATACCCGGGAGTGAGTTACAGACTGGAATCTAATCGAGGGGTTCGGGGTGGTTTATATATAGAATACCAGATACCCGGGAGTGAGTTACAGACTGTAATCGAATCGAGGGGATCGGGGTGGTTTATATATAGAATAACAGATACCTGGGAGTGAGTTACAGACTGGAATCTAATCGAGGGGTTCGGGGTGGTTTATATATAGAATAACAGATACCCGGGAGTGAGTTACAGACTGGAATCTAATCGAGGGGTTTGGGATGGTTTGTATATAGAATAACAGATACCCAGGAGTGAGTTACAGACTGGAATCTAATCGAGGGGTTCAGTGTGGTTTATATATAGAACAACAGATACCCGGGAGTGAGTTACAGACTGGAATCTAATCGAGGGGTTGAGGGTGGTTTATATATAGAATAACAGATACCCGGGAGTTACAGACTGGAATCTAATCGAAGGGTTCGGGGTGGTTTATATATAGAATAACAGATACCCGGGAGTGAGTTACAGACTGGAATCTAATCGAGGGGTTGAGGGTGGTTTATATATAGAATAACAGATACCCGAGAGTGAGTTACGGACTGGAATCTAATCAAGGGGTTCGGGTTGGTTAATATATTGAATAACAGATACCCGGTAGAGAGTTTCAGACTGGAATCTAATCGAGGGGTTCGGGGTAGTTGACAGAGAGAATAACAGATACCCGGTAGAGAGTTACAGACTGGAATCGAATCGATGGGTTCGGGGTGGTTTATATATAGAATAACAGATACCCGGGAGTGAGTTACAGACTGGAATCTAATCGAGGGTTTCAGGGTGGTTTATATATAGAATAACAGATACCCGGGAGTGAGTTACAGACTGGAATCTAATCGAGGGGTTCAGGGTGGTTTATATATAGAATAACAGATACGCGGGAGTGAGTTACAGACTGGAATCTAATCGAGAGGTTCAGGGTGGTTTATATATAGAATAACAGATACCTGGGAGTGAGTTACAGACTGGAATCTAATCGAGGGGTTCGGGGTGGTTTATATATAGAATAACAGATACCCGGGAGTGAGTTACAGACTGGAATCTAATCGAGGGGTTCGGGGTGGTTTATATATAGAACAACATATACCTGGGAGTGAGTTACAGAATCTAATCGAGAGGTTCAGTGTGGTTTATATATAGAATAACAGATACCCGGGAGTGAGTTACAGACTGGAATCTAATCGAGGGTTTCAGGGTGGTTTATATATAGAATAACAGATACCTGAGAGTGAGTTACAGACTGGAATCTAATCGAGGGGTTCGGGGTGGTTTATATATAGAAGAACAGATACCCGGGAGTGAGTTACAGACTGGAATCTAATCGAGGGGTTCGGGGTGGTTTATATATAGAACAACAGATACCTGGGAGTGAGTTACAGAATCTAATCGAGGGGTTCAGTGTGGTTTATATATAGAATAACAGATACCCGGGAGTGAGTTACAGACTGGAATCTAATCGAGGTGTTCGGGGTGGTTTATATATAGAATAACAGATACCCGGGAGTGAGTTACAGACTGGAATCTAATCGAGAGGTTCGGTGTGGTTTATATATAGAATAAGATACCCGGGAGTGAGTTACAGACTGAAATCTAATCGAGGGGTTCGGGGTGGTTTATATATGGAATAACAGATACCCGGGAGTGAGTTACAGATTGGAATCTAATCGAGGGGTTCAGGGTGGTTTATATATGGAATAACAGATACTCGGTAGTGAGTTACAGACTGGAATCTAATAAAGGGGTTAAGGTGGTTTATATATAGAATAACAGATATCCGGGAGTGAGTTACAGACTGGAATCTAATCGAGGGGTTCGGAGTGGTTTATATATGGAATAACAGATACCCGGGAGTGAGTTACAGACTGGAATCTAATCGAGGGGTTCGGGATGGTTTATATACAGAATAACAGATACCCGGGAGTGAGTTACAGACTGGAATCTAATCGAGGGGTTCGGGGTGGTTTATATTTAGAATAACAGATACCCGGGAGTGAGTTACAGATTGGAGTCTAATCGAGGGGTTCAGGGTGGTTTATATATAGAATAACAGATACCCGGGAGTGAGTTACAGACTGGAATCTAATCGAGTGGTTTGGGGTGGTTTATATATAGAATACCAGATACCCGGGGGTGAGTTACAGACTGGAATCTAATCGAGGGGTTTCGGGTGGTTTATATATAGAATACCAGATACCCGGGACTGAGTTACAGACTGGAATCTAATCGAGGGGTTCGGGATGGTTTATATATAGAATACCAGATACCCGGGAGTGAGTAACAGACTGGAATAAAATCAAGGGGTTCGGGGTGGTTTATATATAGAATAGCAGATACCCGGGGGTGAGTTACAGACTGAAATCTAATCGAGGGGTTTGGGGTGTTTTATATATGGAATAACAGATACCCGGGCGAGAGTTACAGACTGGAATCTAATCGAGGGGTTCGGGGTGGTTTATATACAGAATAACAGATACCCGGGAGTGAGTTACGGACTGGAATCTAATCGAGAGGTTCGGGGTGGTTTATATATAGGATAACAGATACCCGGGAGTGAGTTACAGACTGGAATCTAATCGAGGGGTTCAGGGTGGTTTATTTATAGAATAACAGATACCCGGGAGTGAGTTACAGACTGGAATCTAATCGAGGGGTTCGGGGTGGATTATATATAGAATAACAGATACACGGGAGTGAGTTACAGACTGGAATTTAGTCAAGGGGTTCGGGTGGTTTATATATAGAATAACAGATACACGGGAGTGAGTTACAGACTGGAATTTAGTCAAGGGGTTCGGGGTGGTTTATATATAGAATAACAGATACCCGGGAGTGAGTTACAGAGTGGAATTTAGTCAAGGGGTTCGTGGTGGTTTATATATAGAATAACAGATACCCGGGAGTGAGTTACAGACTGGAATCTAATCGAGGGGTTCGGGGTGGTTTATATATAGAACAACAGATACCTGGGAGTGAGTTACAGAATCCAATCGAGGGGTTCAGTGTGGTTTATATATAGAATAACAGATACCCGGGAGTGAGTTACAGACTGGAATCTAATCGAGGTGTTCGGGGTGGTTTATATATAGAATAACAGATACCCGGGAGTGAGTTACAGACTGGAATCTAATCGAGAGGTTCGGTGTGGTTTATATATAGAATAAGATACCCGGGAGTGAGTTACAGACTGAAATCTAATCGAGGGGTTCGGGGTGGTTTATATATAGAATAACAGATACCCGGGAGTGAGTTACAGATTGGAATCTAATCGAGGGGTTCAGGGTGGTTTATATATGGAATAACAGATACTCGGTAGTGAGTTACAGACTGGAATCTAATAAAGGGGTTAAGGTGGTTTATATATAGAATAACAGATATCCGGGAGTGAGTTACAGACTGGAATCTAATCGAGGGGTTCGGAGTGGTTTATATATGGAATAACAGATACCCGGGAGTGAGTTACAGACTGGAATCTAATCGAGGGGTTCGGGATGGTTTATATACAGAATAACAGATACCCGGGAGTGAGTTACAGACTGGAATCTAATCGAGGGGTTCGGGGTGGTTTATATTTAGAATAACAGATACCCGGGAGTGAGTTACAGATTGGAGTCTAATCGAGGGGTTCAGGGTGGTTTATATATAGAATAACAGATACCCGGGAGTGAGTTACAGACTGGAATCTAATCGAGTGGTTTGGGGTGGTTTATATATAGAATACCAGATACCCGGGGGTGAGTTACAGACTGGAATCTAATCGAGGGGTTTCGGGTGGTTTATATATAGAATACCAGATACCCGGGACTGAGTTACAGACTGGAATCTAATCGAGGGGTTCGGGATGGTTTATATATAGAATACCAGATACCCGGGAGTGAGTAACAGACTGGAATCAAATCAAGGGGTTCGGGGTGGTTTATATATAGAATAGCAGATACCCGGGGGTGAGTTACAGACTGAAATCTAATCGAGGGGTTTGGGGTGTTTTATATATGGAATAACAGATACCCGGGCGAGAGTTACAGACTGGAATCTAATCGAGGGGTTCGGGGTGGTTTATATACAGAATAACAGATACCCGGGAGTGAGTTACGGACTGGAATCTAATCGAGAGGTTCGGGGTGGTTTATATATAGGATAACAGATACCCGGGAGTGAGTTACAGACTGGAATCTAATCGAGGGGTGCAGGGTGGTTTATTTATAGAATAACAGATACCCGGGAGTGAGTTACAGACTGGAATCTAATCGAGGGGTTCGGGGTGGATTATATATAGAATAACAGATACACGGGAGTGAGTTACAGACTGGAATTTAGTCAAGGGGTTCGGGTGGTTTATATATAGAATAACAGATACACGGGAGTGAGTTACAGACTGGAATTTAGTCAAGGGGTTCGGGGTGGTTTATATATAGAATAACAGATACCCGGGAGTGAGTTACAGAGTGGAATTTAGTCAAGGGGTTCGTGGTGGTTTATATATAGAATAACAGATACCCGGGAGTGAGTTACAGACTGGAATCTAATCGAGGGGTTCGGGGTGGTTTATATACAGAATAACAGATACCCGGGAGTGAGTTACAGAGTGGAATTTAGTGAAGGGGTTCGGGGTGGTTTATATATAGAATAACAGATACCCGGTAGTGAGTTATAGAGTGGAATTTAGTCAAGGGGTTCGGGGTGGTTTATATATAGAATAACAGATACCCGGGAGTGAGTTACAGACTGGAATCTAATCGAGGGGATCGGCTTGGTTTATATATCGAACAGATACCCGGGCGAGAGTTACAGACTGGAATCTAATCGAGGGGGTCGGGGTGGTTTATATATAGAATAACAGATACCCGGGAGTGAGTTACAGACTGGAATCTAATCGAGGGGTTCAGTGTGGTTTATATATAGAACAACAGATACCCGGGAGTGAGTTACAGACTGGAATCTAATCGAGGGGTTCGGGGTGGGTTATATATAGAATAACAGATACCCGGGAGTGAGTTACAGACTGGAATCTAATCGAGGGGTTGAGGGTGGTTTATATATAGAATAACAGATACCCGGGAGTGAGTTACAGACTGGAATCTAATCAAAGGGTTCGGGGTGGTTTATATATAGAATAACAGATACCCGGGAGTGAGTTACAGACTGGAATCTAATCGAGGGGTTCGGGGGGTTTATATATAGAATAACAGATACCCGGGAGTGAGTTACAGACTGGAATCTAATCGAGAGGTTCGGTGTGGTTTATATATAGAATAAGATACCCGGGAGTGAGTTACAGACTGAAATCTAATCGAGGGGTTCGGGGTGGTTTATATATAGAATAACAGATACCCGGGAGTGAGTTACAGATTGGAATCTAATCGAGGGGTTCAGGGTGGTTTATATATGGAATAACAGATACTCGGTAGTGAGTTACAGACTGGAATCTAATAAAGGGGTTAAGGTGGTTTATATATAGAATAACAGATATCCGGGAGTGAGTTACAGACTGGAATCTAATCGAGGGGTTCGGAGTGGTTTATATATGGAATAACAGATACCCGGGAGTGAGTTACAGACTGGAATCTAATCGAGGGGTTCGGGATGGTTTATATACAGAATAACAGATACCCGGGAGTGAGTTACAGACTGGAATCTAATCGAGGGGTTCGGGGTGGTTTATATTTAGAATAACAGATACCCGGGAGTGAGTTACAGATTGGAGTCTAATCGAGGGGTTCAGGGTGGTTTATATATAGAATAACAGATACCCGGGAGTGAGTTACAGACTGGAATCTAATCGAGTGGTTTGGGGTGGTTTATATATAGAATACCAGATACCCGGGGGTGAGTTACAGACTGGAATCTAATCGAGGGGTTTCGGGTGGTTTATATATAGAATACCAGATACCCGGGACTGAGTTACAGACTGGAATCTAATCGAGGGGTTCGGGACGGTTTATATATAGAATACCAGATACCCGGGAGTGAGTAACAGACTGGAATCAAATCAAGGGGTTCGGGGTGGTTTATATATAGAATAGCAGATACCCGGGGGTGAGTTACAGACTGAAATCTAATCGAGGGGTTTGGGGTGTTTTATATATGGAATAACAGATACCCGGGCGAGAGTTACAGACTGGAATCTAATCGAGGGGTTCGGGGTGGTTTATATACAGAATAACAGATACCCGGGAGTGAGTTACGGACTGGAATCTAATCGAGAGGTTCGGGGTGGTTTATATATAGGATAACAGATACCCGGGAGTGAGTTACAGACTGGAATCTAATCGAGGGGTGCAGGGTGGTTTATTTATAGAATAACAGATACCCGGGAGTGAGTTACAGACTGGAATCTAATCGAGGGGTTCGGGGTGGATTATATATAGAATAACAGATACACGGGAGTGAGTTACAGACTGGAATTTAGTCAAGGGGTTCGGGTGGTTTATATATAGAATAACAGATACACGGGAGTGAGTTACAGACTGGAATTTAGTCAAGGGGTTCGGGGTGGTTTATATATAGAATAACAGATACCCGGGAGTGAGTTACAGAGTGGAATTTAGTCAAGGGGTTCGTGGTGGTTTATATATAGAATAACAGATACCCGGGAGTGAGTTACAGACTGGAATCTAATCGAGGGGTTCGGGGTGGTTTATATACAGAATAACAGATACCCGGGAGTGAGTTACAGAGTGGAATTTAGTGAAGGGGTTCGGGGTGGTTTATATATAGAATAACAGATACCCGGTAGTGAGTTATAGAGTGGAATTTAGTCAAGGGGTTCGGGGTGGTTTATATATAGAATAACAGATACCCGGGAGTGAGTTACAGACTGGAATCTAATCGAGGGGATCGGCTTGGTTTATATATCGAACAGATACCCGGGCGAGAGTTACAGACTGGAATCTAATCGAGGGGGTCGGGGTGGTTTATATATAGAATAACAGATACCCGGGAGTGAGTTACAGACTGGAATCTAATCGAGGGGTTCAGTGTGGTTTATATATAGAACAACAGATACCCGGGAGTGAGTTACAGACTGGAATCTAATCGAGGGGTTCGGGGTGGGTTATATATAGAATAACAGATACCCGGGAGTGAGTTACAGACTGGAATCTAATCGAGGGGTTGAGGGTGGTTTATATATAGAATAACAGATACCCGGGAGTGAGTTACAGACTGGAATCTAATCAAAGGGTTCGGGGTGGTTTATATATAGAATAACAGATACCCGGGAGTGAGTTACAGACTGGAATCTAATCGAGGGGTTCGGGGGGTTTATATATAGAATAACAGATACCCGGGAGTGAGTTACAGACTGGAATCTAATCGAGGGGTTCGGAGTGGTTTATATATAGAATAACAGATACCCGGGAGTGAGTTACAGACTGGAATCTAATCGAGGGGTTGAGGGTGGTTTATATATAGAATAACAGATACCCGAGAGTGAGTTACGGACTGGAATCTAATCAAGGGGTTCGGGTTGGTTAATATATTGAATAACAGATACCCGGTAGAGAGTTCCAGACTGGAATCTAATCGAGGGGTTCGGGGTAGTTGACAGAGAGAATAACAGATACCCGGTAGAGAGTTACAGACTGGAATCGAATCGATGGGTTCGGGGTGGTTTATATATAGAATAACAGATACCCGGGAGTGAGTTACAGACTGGAATCTAATCGAGGGTTTCAGGGTGGTTTATATATAGAATAACAGATACCCGGGAGTGAGTTACAGACTGGAATCTAATCGAGGGGTTCGGGGTGGTTTATATATAGAATAACAGATACCCGGGAGTGAGTTACAGACTGGAATCTAATCGAGGGTTTCAGGGTGGTTTATATATAGAATAACAGATACCTGGGAGTGAGTTACAGACTGGAATCTAATCGAGGGGTTCGGGGTGGTTTATATATAGAATAACAGATACCCGGGAGTGAGTTACAGACTGGAATCTAATCGAGGGGTTCGGGGTGGTTTATATATAGAACAACAGATACCTGGGAGTGAGTTACAGAATCTAATCGAGAGGTTCAGTGTGGTTTATATGTAGAATAACAGATACCCGGGAGTGAGTTACAGACTGGAATCTAATCGAGGGTTTCAGGGTGGTTTATATATAGAATAACAGATACCTGAGAGTGAGTTACAGACTGGAATCTAATCGAGGGGTTCGGGGTGGTTTATATATAGAACAGATACCCGGGAGTGAGTTACAGACTGGAATCTAATCGAGGGGTTCGGGGTGGTTTATATATAGAACAACAGATACCTGGGAGTGAGTTACAGAATCTAATCGAGGGGTTCAGTGTGGTTTATATATAGAATAACAGATACCCGGGAGTGAGTTACAGACTGGAATCTAATCGAGGGGTTCGGGGTGGTTTATATACAGAATAACAGATACCCGGGAGTGAGTTCCAGACTGGAATCTAATCGAGGGGTTTGGGGTGGTTCATATATAGAATAACAGATACCCGGGAGTGAGTTACAGACTGGAATCTAATCGAGGGGTTCGGGGTGGTTTATATATAGAATAACAGATACCCGGGAGTGAGTTCCAGACTAGAATCAAATCGAGGGGTTCGGGGTGGTTTATATATAGAATAACAGATACCCGGGAGTGAGTTACAGACTGGAAACTAATCGAGGGGTTCGGGGTGGTTTATATATAGAATAACAGATACTCGGGAGTGAGTTACAGACTGGAATCTAATCGAGGGGTTCGGGGTGGTTTATATATAGAATAACAGATACCCGGGAGTGAGTTCCAGACTGGAATCTAATCGAGGGGTTCTGGGTGGTTTATATACAAAATAACAGATACCCGGGAGTGAGTTCCAGACTGGAATCTAATCGAGGGGTTCGGGGTGGTTTATATATAGAATACCAGATACCCAGGGGTGAGTTACAGACTGGAATCTAATCGAGGGGTTCGGGGTGATTTATATATAGAATAACAGATACCCAGGAGTGAGTTACAGACTGGAATCTAATCGAGGGGTTCGGAGTGGTTTGTATATAGAATAACAGATACCCGGGAGTGAGGTACAGACTGGAATCTAATCGAGGGGTTCGGGGTGGTTTATATTTAGAATAACAGATACCCGGGAGTGAGTTACAGATTGGAGTCTAATCGAGGGGTTCAGGGTGGTTTATATATAGAATAACAGATACCCGGGAGTGAGTTACAGACTGGAATCTAATCGAGTGGTACGGGGTGGTTTATATATAGAATACCAGATACCCGGGGGTGAGTTATAGACTGGAATCTAATCGAGGGGTTTAGGGTGGTTTATATATAGAATACCAGATACCCGGGACTGAGTTACAGACTGGAATCTAATCGAGGGGTTCGGGATGGTTTATATATAGAATACCAGATACCCGGGAGTGAGTAACAGACTGGAATCAAATCAAGGAGTTCGGGGTGGTTTATATATAGAATAGCAGATACCCGGGGGTGAGTTACAGACTGAAATCTAATCGACGGGTTTGGGGTGTTTTATATATGGAATAACAGATACCCGGGCGAGAGTTACAGACTGGAATCTAATCGAGGGGTTCGGGGTGGTTTACATACAGAATAACAGATACCCGGGAGTGAGTTACAGACTGGAATCTAATCGAGAGGTTCGGGGTGGTTTATATATAGAATAACAGATACCCGGGAGTGAGTTACAGACTGGAATCTAATCGAGGGGTTCAGGGTGGTTTATTTATAGAATAACAGATACCCGGGAGTGAGTTACAGACTGGAATCTAATCGAGGGGTTCGGGATGGTTTATATATAGAATAACAGATACCCGGGAGTGAGTTACAGACTGGAATCTAATCGAGAGGTTAAGGGTGGTTTATATATAGAATAACAGATACCCGGGAGTGAGTTACAGACTGGAATCTAATCGAGGGGTTCAGGGTGGTTTGTATATTGAATAACCGATACCCGGGAGTGAGTTACAGACTGGAATCTAATCGAGGGGTTCGGGGTGGATTATATATAGAATAACAGATACACGGGAGTGAGTTACAGATTGGAATTTAGTCAAGGGGTTCGGGGTGGTTTATATATAGAATAACAGATACACGGGAGTGAGTTACAGACTGGAATTTAGTCAAGAGATTCGGGGTGGTTTATATATAGAATAACAGATACCCGGGAGTGAGTTACAGAGTGGAATTTAGTCAAGGGGTTCGGGGTGGTTTATATATAGAATAACAGATACCCGGGAGTGAGTTACAGACTGGAATCTAATCGAGGGGTTCGGGATGGTTTATATATAGAATAACAGATACCCGGGAGTGAGTTACAGACTGGAATCTAATCAAGGGGTTCAGGGTGGTTTATATATAGAATAACAGATACCCGGGAGTGAGTTACAGACTGGAATCTAATCGGGGGGTTCGTGGTCGTTTATATATAGAATAACAGATACCTGGGAGTGAGTTACAGACTGCAATCTAATCGAGGGGATCGGGGTGGTTTATATATAGAATAACAGATACCCGGGAGTGAGTTACAGACTGGAATCTAATCGAGGGGTTCGGGGTGGTTTATATATAGAATAACAGATACCCGGGGGTGAGTTACAGACTGGAATCTAATCGAGGGGTTCAATGTGGTTTATATATAGAATAACAGATACCCGGGAGTGAGTTACAGACTGGAATCTAATCGAGGGGTTCAGGGTGGTTTATATATAGAATAACAGATACCCGGGAGTGAGTTACAGACTGGAATCTAATCGAGGGGTTTGGCGTGGTTTATATATAGAATAACAGATACCCGGGAGTGAGTTACAGACTGGAATCTAATCGAGGGGTTCGGGGTGTTTCATATATAGAATAACAGATACCCGGGAGTGAGTTACAGACTGGAATCTAATCGAGGGGTTCGGGGTGTTTCATATATAGAATAACAGATACTCGGGAGTGAGTTACAGTCTGGAATCTAATCTAATTGGATACCTGTTACTCTATGTCAAACCCACCAGAACCCCTCAATTAGATTCTGTATCTCACTCCCAGGTGTTGGTTGAACAAACATCTGGACAGGTGGGGAGACTGGTGTAAGTTCTCTCCTATTGGGTGAGGAATGTATCTTTAATGTGGCTGAATCCCAATGTAAGTCGCGCCTCACTGGTAACGAAGTTGTCATCCACTGAGCGTCTCCATGGCAAGATGGAGGTCTTTCAATGGAAGGATGCCATAGGGGAAACATAGGGAAGGTGTCTCCACTTGTGAGGGAGACGACTACTGAGGGAGGCTTCCCGCATAAGACACACACACAGTAACCCAATGAGGAATTCAGGAGGAACCACTTTCCCCAAGGAGTGGGGAGAACGTGGGGCTCACTCCCACGGGGAGTGGGGAGAACGTGGGACTCCCTCCCACGGGGAGTGGGGAGAATGTGGGACTCGCTCCCACGGGGAGTGGGGAGAACGTGGGACTAGCTCCCACGGGGAGTGGGGAGAACGTGGGGCTCGCTCCCACGGGGAGTGGGGAGAACGTGGGACTCCCTCCCACGGGGAGTGGGGAGAATGTGGGACTCGCTCCCACGGGGAGTGGGGAGAACGTGGGACTAGCTCCCACGGGGAGTGGGGAGAACGTGGGACTAGCTCCCACGGGGAGTGGGGAGAATGTGGGACTCGCTCCCACGGGGAGTGGGGAGAATGTGGGACTCGCTCCCACGGGGAGTGGGGAGAACGTGGGGCTCGCTCCCACGGGGAGTGGGGAGAACGTGGGACTCGCTCCCACGGGGAGTGGGGACAACGTGGGGCTCGCTCCCACGGGGAGTGGGGAGAACGTGGGGCTCGCTCCCACGGGGAGTGGGGAGAATGTGGGACTCGCTCCCACGAGGAATGGGGGAGAATGTGGGACTCGCTCCAACGGGGAGTGGGGAGAATGTGGGACTCGCTCCCACTGGGAGTGGGGAGAATGTGGGACTCGCTCCCGCGGGGAGTGGGGGAGAATGTGGGACTCGCTCCCACGGGGAGTGGGGAGAATGTGGGACTCGCTCCCGCGGGGAGTGGGGAGAATGTGGGACTCGCTCCCGCGGCGAGTGGGGAGAATGTGGGACTCGCTCCCACGGGGAGTGGGGGAATGTGGGACTCGCTCCCACGGGGAGTGGGGAGAATGTGGGACTCGCTCCCGCAGGGAGTGGGGGAGAATGTGGGACTCGCTCCCACGGGGAGTGGGGAGAATGTGGGACTCGCTCCCACGGGGAGTGGGGAGAATGTGGGACTCGCTCCCGCGGGGAGTGGGGAGAATGTGGGACTCGCTCCCACGGGGAGTGGGGAGAATGTGGGACTCGCTCCCGCGGGGAGTGGGGAGAATGTGGGACTCGCTCCCACGGGGAGTGGGGAGAATGTGGGACTCGCTCCCACGGGGAGTGGGGAGAATGTGGGACTCGCTCCCACGGGGAGTGGGGAGAATGTGGGACTCGCTCCCGCAGGGAGTGGGGGAGAATGTGGGACTCGCTCCCACGGGGAGTGGGGAGAATGTGGGACTCGCTCCCACGGGGAGTGGGGAGAATGTGGGACTCGCTCCCACGGGGAGTGGGGAGAATGTGGGACTCGCTCCCACGGGGAGTGGTCGAAGGTGAAAAGTATCGAGACATTTAAGGGGGGAAAGTTGGATAAAGTGAAGAGGGAGAGGGGAATCTGCTGATAGGGTGAGATTGGGCTGGGTGGGAGGAGGCTGGTGTGGGGCAGAGACACCAGTAGGGGGCAGATGGGCCGAATGGCCTGTTTCTGTGCTGTAGACTCGCTGGAATTCTATGCCTGGAGGACCCAGAGACTAATGTGAAGACGATTCATCGGCTCAATGCAGTGACGCACCGGGTACACCACTGACCGCACCCCCTCTGCCTCCCGCACCTTCACCCCCGTGGTCTCAGTGAGTGGCGGGGGGGGGGGGGGGGGCGGGGGGGGGGGGGGGGGGGGGGTTGTTGGTGAAGGTCAAAACATCACGAGAAAACAGGACCGATAAATCGGATTCAGGCACGCCGGGGGATCTGTCCAGAAAACCTCATTCGAAGCCTGGCTCCTGCACGCACTGAGGGAATACAGGTCCACGGGCCTGCCCGACATTCGCCGGGGGCAGCTGGTAATCTGCCGGGGGGGGGGGGCAACGACCAGGCGGGTGGGGTGGAGGTGGGGTGAGGGGGCGAGGGGGGCAGCTCCTACTGGTCTATATTGCAAATGATCACAAGTTTCAAGAACGTTTTCTACACCCATCATGGCCAACACAGCTTCCGATCGAACACGAGACAATAACAAACAATTACATTGGAAGTGGCGATCTTCGTAAGATTGGTAAGAGTCGAGTGGTCCCGAAATCGAGGTCCAGCGTGTTCTATTTGTCTTTGTGCCCGCACACCTGTCGCACAGGTAATAACAAGAGAAATTTGAAGCGTCTGAGCAATATGGTGATGTCCCCACGGTGCACAGGGGGGCGCTGGGGATGTGGAAGGTGCGGGGGGGGGGGGGGGGGGGGGGCATCAGACAACCCAAGTACAGTTACAGGACAAAAATGGTTCGGAATCTGGGTGCTTTCCGATTGGCCCGTCGCTCGCCAGGCCAATAACGCATACTCTGCTTGGCGGTAGGCCGTTGGCGCCATTGCCTCGGGCGGGGTCAGGCCATCAGCAGTCCCGCTGACGGGCCATGTCCATCCCTCCAATCTTCATCCCATCTCCCGAAACGGACGTCATGTTACACTCACCGCAGGACCCAAGAGGTGGCTTCCAATCCAGCAGAAAGATTATTCTTTCAATAGCTTTGGCACTGTCATGGTGGACCTTATTAGTTACTTAGGCACAGGGATTAGATACAGAGTAAAGCTCCCTCTACACTGTCCCCATCAAACACTCCCAGGACAGGTACAGCACGGAGTTAGATACAGAGTAAAGCTCCCTCTACACTGTCCCCATCAAACACTCCCAGGACAGGTACAGCACGGGGTTAGATACAGAGTAAAGCTCCCTCTACACTGTCCCCATCAAACACTCCCAGGACAGGTACAGCACGGGGTTAGATACAGAGTAAAGCTCCCTCTACACTGTCCCCATCAAACACTCCCAGGACAGGTACAGCACGGGGTTAGATACAGAGTAAAGCTCCCTCTACACTGTCCCCATCAAACACTCCCAGGACAGGTACAGCACGGGGTTAGATACAAAGTAAAGCTCCCTCTACACTGCCCCCATCAAACACTCCCAGGACAGGTACAGTGGGGGTTCGATACAGAGTAAAGCTCCCTCAACACTGTCCCCATCAAATACTCCCAGGACAGGTACAGCACGGGGTTAGATGCAGAGTAAAGCTCCCTCTGCACTGTCCCCATCAAACACTCCCAGGACAGGTACAGCACGGGGTTAGATACAGAGTAAAGCTCCCTCTACACTGTCCCCATCAAACACTCCCAGGACAGGTACAGCACGGGGTTAGATGCAGAGTAAAGCTCCCTCTACACTGTCCCCATCAAACACTCCCAGGACAGGTACAGCACGGGGTTCGATACAGAGTAAAGCTCCCTCTACACTGTCCCCATCAAACACTCCCAGGACAGGTACAGCACGGGGTTAGATACAGAGTAAAGCTCCCTCTACACTGTCCCCATCAAACACTCCCAGGACAGGTACAGCACGGGGTTAGATACTGAGTAAAGCTCCCTCTACACTGTCCCCATCAAACACTCCCAGGACAGGTACAGCACGGGGTAAGATACAGAGTAAAGCTCCCTCTACACTGTCCCCATCAAACACTCCCAGGACAGGTACAGCACGGGGTTAGATACTGAGTAAAGCTCCCTCTACACTGTCCCCATCAAACACTCCCAGGACAGGTACAGCACGGGGTGAGATACAGAGTAAAGCTCCCTCTACACTGTCCCCCATCAAACACTCCCAGGACAGGTACAGCACGGGGTTAGATACAGAGTAAAGCTCCCTCTACACTGTCCACATCAAACACTCCCAGGACAGATACAGCACGGGTTTGGATACAGAGTAAAGCTATCTCTACACTGTCCCCGTCAAACACTCCCAGGACAGGTACAGCACGGGGTTAGATACTGAGTAAAGATTCCTCTACACTGTCCCCATCAAACACTCCCAGGACAGGTACAGCACGGGGTTAGATACAGAGTAAAGCTCCCTCTACACTGTCCCCATCAAACACTCCCAGGACAGGTACAGCACGGGGTTCGATACAGAGTAAAGCCCCCTCTACACTGTCCCCATCAAACACTCCCAGGACAGGTACAGCACGAGGTTAGATACAGAGTAAAGCTCCCTCTGCACTGTCCCCATCAAACACTCCCAGGACAGGTACAGCACGGGGTCAGATACAGAGTAAAGCTCCCTCTACACTGTCCCCATCAAACACTCCCAGGACAGGTACAGCACGGGGTTAGATACAGAGTAAAGCTCCCTCGACACTGTCCCCATCAAACACTCCCAGGACAGGTACAGCACGGGGTTAGATACAGAGTAAAGCTCCCTCGACACTGTCCCCATCAAACACCGTCATCCCCCTAACCCCCCAGCAACCAGGAATGAAATATAAAGTTTGTCAAGGTGAAGGCAGATAGCCCACGTAGAAATGTCCCCCCATCGCTCGGCCATTTTGTGATGGTCCCCCTCAGTCACAATATAATAATATTCCAGGAACAAATCCCCTTTGACGACTGGACAAACACGTGTAATATTGACTCTAAACTACAAAAATAAACTCTGAAACAACTTTGTATATATAATATATATAGAAAAATAAAAAATCTTAAACGCTCTGCTTCTCCTACGCCCTCTTAGATTCTAATCATCCTTCCTTAAATCATTCTTTTTACGAATCTTATGCTTCCTTTTTGTGCTAATTATTGCCCCTCTATTCTTTGGAAAAATAAGCTTCAACACTTTATATGCCTACTTGGTCCGATAACTGTCTCAGTGTCGATTCTGGAGATTGGAGTGAAATGCCTACAAGTCCGTCACCCCCCCCATTGTCAAGGGTCCTGGTTTTGACCCCGAGGCTTAATTTGTTAAACTTAATTTAGGGGCTTTGCTGTACCTGCTCTAGGCCGGGGACACGGTCTCAGAGTAAAGGGATTGGCCATTTAGGGACTAAGATGAGGAGGCGGCCAGTCTTGGGAACTCTCTACCCCAGAAGGTCAGTCGTAGAGGGTTGTCAAGACAAAGAGAGCGATGGATTTCTGGGTATTGAAAGCGTCAAGGGCTACAGGGATAGTGCCGGTGGGGGGGGGGGGGGGGGGGGCTGTGTTTCGTTCACCGCCCACCCCACCCCCAACACCGGGCATTGGGGAGGGTGAATAGTCTGTGTGTGAGAGAGGGAGTGAGAGAGAGAGGGGGAGTGAGAGAGAGAGGGAGAGTGTGTGAGAGAGAGGGAATGAGGGAGAGAGGGAGGGAGAGTGTGTGAGAGAGAGGGAATGAGGGAAAGAGGGAGTGAGAGAGGGAGGGAGAGTGTGTGAGAGGGAATGAGGGAGAGAGGGAGTGAGAGAGGGAGTGTGAGAGAGATGTGGTAAACCACTGTTAGATGTGGTAAACCACTGCCTGATGGCACCTCCCCTCGGGCTCGGTATAAAGGTTCACTGCTCGCCTCGTGTTAATTGATGGCACATCAATTTAATAAGCTGAACAGAAAACCTCCTGGCAACTGATCCCGAACTGGGGCAGGGCCAGAGGTCAGCCACCTTTATACCGGGCCCGAGGGGAGGAGCCACAGGCGGTGCCAGCAGGCAGTGGTTTACCACAATACATGTAGTGCAGTAACCATTTACCACAATACATACAATACACTAACAGTGGTTTACCACAAGAGAGGGAGTGAGAGTGAAGAAATGAGAGAGGGAGTGTGAGAGAGAGGGAGTGAGAGAGAGAGGGAGTGTGAGAGAGAGAGACGGGGTGAGAGAGAAAGGGAGTGTGAGAGAGAGAGGGAGTGAGAGAGAGGGACTGAGAGGCAGTGAGAGAGAGGAAGTGATAGAGGGAGTGTGAGCGAGGGAGTGAGAGAGAGGAAGTGAGAGAGCAGTGTGAGAGAGAGGGGGACTGAGAGAGGGGGTGTGAGAGAGAGAGTGTGAGACAGAGAGAGGGAGAGGGAGTGATAGAGGGTGTGAGAGAGGGAGTGAGAGAGGGAGTGAGAGAGAGGGAGGAAATGAGAGGGAGAGAGAGAGAGAGGGAGAGAGACAGGGAGCGTGAGAGAGAGGGAGTGAGAGGGGGAGAGAGGGAGTGAGAGAGGGAGTGAGAGAGGGAATGAGAGAGAGAGAGTTGGAGAGTGGGAGAGAGAGGGAGAGGGAATGAGAGAGGGAGAGACAGAGAGTGGGAGAGGGAGTGATAGAGGGAGTGAGAGAGAGGGAGGGAATGAGAGAGAGACGGAGAGAGGGAGGGAGAGGGAGTGAGAGGGAGAGAGGGAGGGGGAGTGAGTGAGAGAGGGAGAGAGGAGAGAGGGAGAGAGAGAGGGAGATGGACTGAGGAAGTGAGGGAGTGAGAGTGTGAGAATGTGAGAGTGGAAGTGAGAGAGACGGAGGGAGGGAGAGAGGGAATGAGAGGGAGAGGGAGTGAGAGAGGGAGACGGGGAGAGGGAGTGAGAGAGGGAGGGAGGAAGAGAGGGAATGAGAGGGAGAGGGAGTGAGAGACACAGAGGGAGAGAGGGAGGGAGAGAGGGAGGGAGGGAGGCAGAGAGGGTGAGGGAGTGAGAGAGACAGAGGGAGAGAGGGAGGGAGGGAGAGAGGGAGGTGGGAGGCAGAGAGGGAGAGGGAGTGAGAGAGACAGAGGGAGAAAGGGAGGGAGGGAGGGAGAGAGGGAGAGGGACTGAGAGAGAGAGGGAGAGAGGGAGAGAGGGAGGGAGGGAGGGAGAGAGGTAGAGGGACTGAGAGAGACAGAGGGAGAGAGGGAGGGAGAGAGGGAGAGGGAATGAGAGAGACAGAGGGATAGGGAGTGAGAGAGACAGAGGGAGAGAGGGAGGAAGAGAGTGAGAGAGGGACGGAGAGAGAGGGGGAGGGAGGGAGAGAGAAAGGGACGGAGAGAGAGGGGGAGGGAGGGAGAGAGGGAGGGAGGGAGAGAGGGAGGGAGGGAGAGAGGGACGGAGAGAGAGGGGGAGGGAGGGAGAGACGGAGAGAGGGACGGAGAGAGAGGGGGAGGGAGGGAGAGAGGGAGGGAGGGAGAGAGGGACGGAGAGAGAGGGGGAGGGAGGGAGAGAGGGAGGGAGGGAGGGACGGAGAGAGAGAAGGAGGGAGGGAGAGAGGGAGAGGGAGTGAGAGAGACAGAGGGAGAGAGGGGCGGAGAGGGAGGGGGAGGGAGGGAGAGAGGGAGAAACGTAGAGTGTATATCAGCGGTTGGCTGAGAGTCAGTGAAGGAAATTCTGAGTCACCAGATTGCAAACAGGAGGCTGCGTCGGTTCCAATTGGCGGAGATTGAGGTTTGAAGAATAAAACATTAAAGAGAAGACCAATAACTAGAGACAGACAGCAGAGGGAGCAAGTGAGCAGGGAGCGAGGGAAGGGAAGGGAAAGAGGGAAGGGGAGGGAAAGAGGGAAGGGGAGGGAAAGAAGGAGGAAGGGGAAGGGAAGAGGGCGGGGAGGGGAAGAGGGAGGGGAGGGAAAGAGGGAGGGGAAGAGGGAGGGGAGGGGGGAGGGGAAGAGGGAGGGAAAGAGGGAGGAAGGGAGTGAGTAGGAGAGAGAGGGAGAGGAGAGGGCAGGACAGAGTGAAAGGGGAGGGTAGGGAGGGTGGGGGACAGACAGGAGGAGAGAGAGTGAGGGGGCGGAGGAAGAGAGGGGGAGGCAGGGATGGAGGGAGGGGAGAGTGGGAGGAGACGAGGGAGAGAAGGCAGAGAGAGGGGGGGATAGAGAGTAGGAAGGGAGGAGGGAGGAGGGAAGAGAGAGCGAGGGGACAGAGAGAGGAGGGATGAGGGATGGAGGGGGTCGGGGAGGGGGGTGGGAGGATGAGAGGGGTGAAGGAGGCAGGGGAAGGAGATAGAAAAGTGGGAGGAAAGAGGGAGCGGAGATGGAGATGGGGAGAGACAAGGTGATGAAGGAGGGCAAGAGGATGGGAGTCGGGTGGGATCAGGGTATTGAACTTGATGATCAGTCATGATCAAAATGAATGTAGGGGCCGGAGGAGGTTACAGAGATAGGGAGGGTAGTCGGGGGCTGGAGGAGGTTACAGAGATAGGGAGGGTTGTACGGGCTGGAGGAGGTTACAGAGATAGGGAGGGTTGTAGGGGCTGGAGGAGGTTACAGAGATAGGGAGGGTTGTAGGGGCTGGAGGAGGTTACAGAGATAGGGAGGGTTGTCGGGGCTGGAGGAGGTTACAGAGATAGGGAGGGGTGTAGGGGCTGGAGGAGGTTACAGAGATAGGGAGGGGTGTAGGGGCTGGAGGAGGTTACATAGATAGGGAGGGTTGTAGGGGCTGGAGGAGGTTACAGAGATAGGGAGGGTTGTAGGGGCTGGAGGAGGTTACAGAGATAGGGAGGGTTGGAGGGGCTGGAGGAGGTTACAGAGATAGGGAGGGTTGTTGGGGCTGGAGGAGATTACAGAGATAGGGAGGGTTGTTGGGGCTGGAGGAGGTTACAGAGATAGGGAGGGTTGTAGGGGCTGGAGGAGATTACAGAGATAGAGAGGGTTGGAGGGGCTGGAGGAGGTTACAGAGATAGGGAGGGTTGTTGGGGCTGGAGGAGGTCACAGAGATAGGGAGGGTTGTAGGGGCTGGAGGAGATTACAAAGATAGGGAGGGTTGGAGGGGCTGGAGGAGGTTACAGAGATAGGGAGGGTTGGAGGGGCGGGAGGAGGTTACAGAGATAGGGAGGGGTGTAGGGGCTGGAGGAGATTACAGAGATAGGGAGGGGTGTAGGGGCTGGAGGAGGTTACAGAGATAGGGAGGGGTGTAGGGGCTGGAGGAGATTACAGAGATAGGGAGGGCTGTAGGGGCTGGAGGAGGTTACAGAGATAGGGAGGATTCATAGATTATCATAGATTATCATAGAATTTACAGTGCAGAAGGAGGCCATTCGGCCCATCGAGTCTGCACCGGCTCTTGGAAAGAGCACCCTACCCAAGGTCAACACCGCCACTCTATCCCCATAACCCAGTAACCCCACCCAACACAAAGGGCAATTTTTTGGACACTAAGGGCAATTTATCATGGCCAATCCACCTAACCTGCACATCTTTGGACTGTGGGAGGAAACCGGAGCACCCGGAGGAAACCCACGCACACACGGGGAGGATGTGCAGACTCCACACAGACAGTGACCCAAGCCGGAATATAACCCGGGACCCTGGAGCTGTGAAGCAATTGTGCTATCCACAATGCTACCGTGCTGCCCCTTATTGTAGGGGCTGGAGGAGGTTACAGAGATAGGGAGGGTTGTAGGGGCTGGAGGAGGTTACAGAGATAGGGAGGGGTGTAGGGGCTGGAGGAGGTTACAGAGATAGGGAGGGGTGTAGGGGCTGGAGGAGGTTCTAGAGATAGGGAGGGGTGTAGAGTATGGAGGAGGTTATAGAGATAGGGAGGGTTGTAGGGGCTGGAGGAGGTTACAGAGATAGGGAGGGTTGTAGGGGCTGGAGGAGGTTACAGAGATAGGGAGGGTTGTAGGGGCTGGAGGAGGTTACAGAGATAGGGAGGGTTGTAGGGGCTGGAGGAGGTTACAGAGATAGGGAGGGTTGTAGGGGCTGGAGGAGGTTACAGAGATAGGGAGGGTTGTAGGGGCTGGAGGAGGTTACAGAGATAGGGAGGGTTGTAGGGGCTGGAGGAGGTTACAGAGATAGGGAGGGTTGTAGGGGCTGGAGGAGGTTACAGAGATAGGGAGGGGTGTAGGGGCTGGAGGAGGTTACAGAGATAGGGAGGGGTGTAGGGGCTGGAGGAGGTTATAGAGATAGGGAGGGGTGTAGGGTATGGAGGAGGTTATAGAGATAGGGAGGGTTGTAGGGGCTGGAGGAGGTTACAGAGATAGGGAGGGTTGTAGGGTATGGAGGAGGTTACAGAGATAGGGAGGGTTGTAGGGTATGGAGGAGGTTACAGAGATAGGGAGGGGTGTAGGGGCTGGAGGAGGTTACAGAGATAGGGAGGGGTGTAGGGAGTGGAGGAGGTTACATAGATAGGGAGGGGTGTAGGGTATGGAGGAGGTTACAGAGATAGGGAGGGTTGTCGGGTATTGAGGAGGTTACAGAGATAGGGAGGGGTGGAGGGTATGGAGGAGGTTACAGAGATAGGGAGGGTTGTTGGGTATGGAGGAGGTTACAGAGATAGGGAGGGTTGTAGGGTATGGAGGAGGTTACAGAGATAGGGAGGGGTGTAGGGTATGGAGGAGGTTACAGAGATAGGGAGGGTTGTTGGGTATGGAGGAGGTTACAGAGATAGGGAGGGTTGTAGGGTATGGAGGAGGTTACAGAGATAGGGAGGGGTGTAGGGTATGGAGGAGGTTACAGAGATAGGGAGGGTTGTTGGGTATGGAGGAGGTTACAGAGATAGGGAGGGTTGTAGGGTATGGAGGAGGTTACAGAGATAGGGAGGGGTGTAGGGGCTGGAGGAGGTTACAGAGATAGGGAGGGGTGTAGGGTATGGAGGAGGTTACAGAGATAGGGAGGGTTGTTGGGTATGGAGGAGGTTACAGAGATAGGGAGGGTTGTAGGGTATGGAGGAGGTTACAGAGATAGGGAGGGGTGTAGGGAGTGGAGGAGGTTACATAGATAGGGAGGGGTGTAGGGAGTGGAGGAAGTTACAGAGATAGGGAGGGGTGGAGGGTATGGAGGAGGTTACAGAGATAGGGAGGGTTGTTGGGTATGGAGGAGGTTACAGAGATAGGGAGGGGTGTAGGGAGTGGAGGAGGTTACATAGATAGGGAGGGGTGTAGGGAGTGGAGGAAGTTACAGAGATAGGGAGGGGTGGAGGGTATGGGGGAGGTTACAGAGATGGGAGGGGTGTAGGGACTGGAGGAGGTTACAGAGATAGGGAGGGGTGTAGGGACTGGAGGAGGTTACAGAGATAGGGAGGGGTGTAGGGAGTGGAGGAAGTTACAGAGATAGGGAGGGGTGTAGGGTATGGAGGAGGTTACAGAGATAGGGAGGGGTGTAGGGAGTGGAGGAAGTTACAGAGATAGGGAGGGGTGTAGGGTATGGAGGAGGTTACAGAGATAGGGAGGGTTGTAGGGGCTGGAGGAGGTTATAGAGATAGGGAGGGGTGTAGGGGCTGGAGGAGGTTACAGAGATAGGGAGGGGTGTAGGGTATGGAGGAGGTTACAGAGATAGGGAGGGGTGTAGGGAGTGGAGGAGGTTACATAGATAGGGAGGGGTGTAGGGAGTGGAGGAAGTAACAGAGATAGGGAGGGGTGTAGGGGCTGGAGGAGGTTACAGAGATAGGGAGGGGTGTAGGGACTGGAGGAGGTTACAGAGATAGGGAGGGGTGTAGGGAGTGGAGGAAGTTACAGAGATAGGGAGGGGTGTAGGGTATGGAGGAGGTTACAGAGATAGGGAGGGGTGTAGGGACTGGAGGAGGTTACAGAGATAGGGAGGGGTGTAGGGAGTGGAGGAAGTTACAGAGATAGGGAGGGGTGGAGGGTATGGGGGAGGTTACAGAGATAGGGAGGGGTGTAGGGACTGGAGGAGGTTACAGAGATAGGGAGGGGTGTAGGGACTGGAGGAGGTTACAGAGATAGGGAGGGGTGTAGGGAGTGGAGGAAGTTACAGAGATAGGGAGGGGTGTAGGGTATGGAGGAGGTTACAGAGATAGGGAGGGGTGTAGGGAGTGGAGGAAGTTACAGAGATAGGGAGGGGTGTAGGGTATGGAGGAGGTTACAGAGATAGGGAGGGTTGTAGGGGCTGGAGGAGGTTATAGAGATAGGGAGGGGTGTAGGGGCTGGAGGAGGTTACAGAGATAGGGAGGGGTGTAGGGGCTGGAGGAGGTTACAGAGATAGGGAGGGTTGTAGGGGCTGGAGGAGGTTATAGAGATAGGGAGGGTTGTAGGGGGCTGGAGGAGGTTACAGAGATAGGGAGGGGTGTAGGGGCTGGAGGAGGTTACAGAGATAGGGACGGGTGTAGGGTATGGAGGAGGTTACAGAGATAGGGAGGGTTGTAGGGGCTGGAGGAGGTTACAGAGATAGGGAGGGGTGTAGGGTATGGAGGAGGTTACAGAGCTAGGGAGGGGTTGTTGGGTATGGAGGAGGTTATATAGAGAGGGAGGGGTGTAGGGTGGTGATTTGAAGATGATGAATATTTTAAAATTGAGGAAGAGCTCGGTGTGAGGGCCGGATGGGCACTGTCTCCGAAGGTCTCTGCCCTCAGAGACTCAGGGTGACAAAGTGTTCCGTGACGATCTGTACGGGCGTCTGGGCTCTGGGGGGGGGGGTTGTGGATGCCGTGAGCCGGTAAGGGTGGTAGGGATTCCCATAGCGCTGCGAGCGGACTCTACACTGCGCCCTCGTGACTCAAAGCCACTGCCAACATCCCCGGGTCTGTCTGACGGGCAGAGTGTTTGCCACATCTTTGCACGTAGTGAGTGACGGAGATGGCGCGGGCACACTCCATGGTATTGCGTGACGGTGTCGCCACAACACAGAAGGAGGCCATTCACCCGTCGGGTCCATGCTGTCTCCCTGTGGGGCAGTCCTGCGCAGGAACGGTCCGGGGGACTGAGAGGGATGTGTAAGAGAGGGTGGAGGGGAAAGGTGTGGAGGGGTTGGAGTGGGGTAGAGCAGGGGACAGTCGGTTCGAGTGGCCGGTCTCCGTGGGCAGCTGTGCCCTTCGCTCGAACTCGCTCCGTGTTTGCGGGGTCAGGACTGGACCCCGCTACCCGGGGCTAGGGTGTGAAATCCGTCACGTCGCCCCAAACCAGTGACCCGCCTTGGGAGAGCTTCCTGGGTGGCCCACCTCTCTCTCACTGGAAGCCCCCTCTTGATGGTGGTCCCTGGCGAATGTGACATAACGCCCCCATGGTGCCTCAGAGTGTCAATACTCCATCTACTTCCCCGGGGGTCAGTTTTGGTGGGGGGGGGGGGGGGGTGTGGACGTGAGAGAATGGCCCAGCTACATCTGAGGTACTATGCTGGCTCCCCCCCCTTCACGCCCCTCCGCAAGGGGGCCGGGCTCAGTACATCGGTCCCCCCTTCTCGCCAGCCAGCAGCTGGTGAGCCGCTTCGTCGCGGCTCCCATTGGGTGACGGCGGGGGGGCCAGGGCCAGGGCGGGGGCTTCGTCGCGGCAGGGGGTGGGGTAGACGAACATCCTGTGCAGGAGGGGCAACTGCTGCCCCTTCTCGTCCCTGATGACCATGTTGAGAGCCACGGGGAGCGGCGAGACGTGAGCGAAGTTGTACGGGTAGGCTCCCGTCAGCAGCTGGTGGCCGTACACCAGCTGGTAGGGGTCTTGGTAAAACGCCACCTTGCTCAGATCCTCGCCTCCTTCCTTGAACCGGACGGTGCCCGGCTGGAACGCCAGCGCCTTGCCACCCTCGGTGTGCGAGCGGAAGTTGCCGCTGGTGATCAACGGGATGGGGTAGTCCTGGGTGGGGTAGTCGAAGTCCCGGGCCGCCTCCAGGCCCGGCTCGCTCTGCTCGAACACTGCCACCTCCCGGGGGATCATGGGCTCCAGCGTGTGGAAGTCCCGGCCCTGGTCCCTGGCGTCCCGCAGTGGTGAGCGCTCGGTGTGCGGCACCGCCGCCCGCTCCTGGCCGTGCACTGCCGCGGGCGAGCCGGGCACACTTTGCCCACTGGCCCCCCTCGAATGCGCCGGGTGCATCTCTTGCGCCTGGGCCTCCGGGGCGCTGGCGTTGGCGTAGGGCGCCTGGGCCTCTGGCGTATCAGCGGCACGAGACTCCTCTCCGTGAAGCCTCAGCATTGAACCCACGGGATTGACGGCCAAGGCGGGTCCCACTTCCCGTCCTGGGACCTCGTCGCCACTGGCCCTGGAAATGTGCAGTGGATTCTGGGCAGCGATGGAGGGGCTGCCTCCAGGAGGGCACATCTCAGTTTCCTGGGTATTCTCCGCCCTGGCGCAGTCCTCGGCATAAGGTGCAATGGGTGTCCTCTGAAGCAGCTCAACACTCCCTGCCCCTCTTGTGCTCGCCGCCCCTGTAACTCCATTTCTGTCCCCTCGTGTTGGGAGGGCACCGTCCTCCTCGAGGGGCCGAGGGCAATGGACGGTGATGGCTGCTCTTTCGAACGGTTCCGAGGAACCTCCATCTTGCCCCGGCCTGGATGCTTCACCCGCCGGAGCCACCGCGGACCTCTCCTCTGCCTGGTGCCATTTCTGGTGCCTCCCCAGGGCCGCGGCGGTCTTGCACGTTTTGGAGCAGTGGGCACAGGGGTGCTTGCTCGCCGCCCTCCTACCGCCGCCGTGGGTGGGCGGCTTGGGGGCTTCCCCGGGGGGCTGGGGCGGAGGGGCCCAGAGTTTCTGGCAACCGTGCGTCTTCTCGTGCTTCCTCAGGGTCTTGGGCAAGGTGAAGACCCTGGCGCAGAAGCGGCAGCTCAGCTCTGCGGGCGTCAGGTGGGCCTCCTCGTGTTTCCGCAGGTTCTTGAGGGCCGAGAACTCCTTCCCACAGGTGGGGCAGGTGAAGACCCTCCCGGCGCTCTTGGCCCACCTGTCCTGCTCCGGCGATGGCCGATCGCAGAGGGTCTTGGAGCAGGAGGAGCCGCCGGGTTGGCTGGGATTCTCTGGCTCCTTGGTGCCTTCCTCGTCCTGGGGACTGCAGTCCATGGGGTCCAGCAGGGCCTCTCGATCTTTGGCCGCTCGCTGCAGCCACCGGGTGGAGTGCCTGTACCGCAGTTTGCGCCTCCAGCCTGATTTCTTCGCCTTGTGGAACCCGCCGGACCTCCTCTTGGGCTTGTAGGAGTAATAGGGACGCCAGAGGTTGTCATCCGTGTCGTTATCGCTGATCTCATCCCCCGTCTCGTTGCCCAGGAAGTAGTCGCTCTTGTGTTGGGACTCCCGCTCGGCCCCGTCCTTACAGTTCCTCTTCCCCCCCGCCTGGGGGTCCTCGCCCCGCCTCCCCTTGCCGCTGCTACCCGTGTCCCGGATCAGATCCGACTCCGAGATCCTTCTCTTCACGATGGCCTCTTCGCCGATGCGCATGGTAATCTGGCAGAGCGGGGCTCCCCGGCTCTCCGCGGCAGCTCCCGAGCAGGCTGGCTTGGCCACGTAGGTCGTCCCCTTGGCCGACGGGAAGTGTTTCTTTGGCTTGTGGCTCCGGGCTTCCTTCTGGTGATGGTGTCTTTGGTTGGTGGCTGCGCCCGGGCCGGAGGGCTTTTCCTGCGGCTGGGCGGAGTCCTTCCAGGCCTGCTTCTTCGGGGGCCGGGCGGCCACGGGCTGGCGGGGGGGGGGCGAGGGGTCGCCCGCCCCCCTCTCTCGGGCGCACCTGCCGTTGTAGGCGATGACCGAGGACTGGCTCCGGTGGGCGACGGCGGGCCGCAGGGCGTTGCTGTGCACGATCACCGAGGAGGCGGGGCGGCCGTACGTGATGACGGAGGAGACCGGCGGGGGGCTGGAGACGGCCGGGGGTGGCTGCGGCGCCTCCCCTTCGCCCGGGGGGCAGCCCCCGCCCGGCGCCGCCTCCCCGTGTGCGGCGGCGGAGGCCCCGGGGGGCGGCGAGATCCCGTCCCGGGCGCTCCCTGCCGGGGACGCTCGCTGCATCGGCCTGCCGAGCACGTCCTGCGCCGAGGGAATTCCCCGTCCCTCGGGGACCCGCGAGCGAATGGGTTGGCTTTCCCCCTGAATGGATTGGGCTGGCGAGGGTTGAGATAAAGTGGCGAGGTCGCTCTCGGCAGGGGCGTCGGCTGGCAAAGGCGCGGGTGCGTTCTGGGCGTACTTTAGGAGCTCAGCTGACATGGCGTGGCTGTACGTTTTATACGGGCGTTTCGGCGACCTCATAGGCAACAAGCGGTACAGCTTAAACGCGTTGAGTTTTGGTTTATATCCCCCATTGGGGGTCTTCTGGCTAATAGTGAGCCCAGGGTCAACGCCGTGGAAGGATTTTTGGTGTGTTTTTAGGTTGTAATAGGTCACAAATGTCTCCCAGCAGAAGATGCACTGGTATCTCCTCTCGCCCGTGTGCCATACCTCGTGTTTCGTTCTGTACTCTGCAAGGGCGAACACCTTCTCGCAGTAACGGCAGGGGTACTTGCGACGCCAGGAGTGGACGTTCGCGTGCCGCTTGAGGCTGGAGAGGGTGATGTAGGAGCGCTCACACACGGCGCAGAAGTAGAGCAGGTGCCCGTCCACCACCTTCATGAAGTGCTCCTCCTCGGTCAGGATGTCCATCCTTGGCAGGGCCCGCCGCTTCCTGTCCCCGCCTCCGGCCAGCAGCAGGCCCAGGGGCCGCCCGGGGCTCCCCTCCGCCCCCGTCCCCCCCGGGCTCTCCTGGCCCCCCGGGGACGGGAGGCCCCCAGGGGAGGGGGCCCTTTCGGACCGGCGACACAGCATCTGGTGGGTGTGCAGCCGCTTGACGTGGATGAAGGTCTTGTGGCAGTAGCGGCAGCTGAGGGCCTTGCCGGCCCGGTGGAGTCTGCCGTGCAGGCTGAGGGCGGCGTTGGTGCTGAAGGAGCGGGCACAGAGGCCGCAGGTAGGGACGCTGGGCGGGTAGCTCACGGCCGCCGCCATATCGGCCGGCGGGACTTTGGTGATGCCCAACTCCTCCTCCTCTGATGGGCTGTTAACCGGTGGCAGAGCCCAGGCAGCATCAGGTTCTGTCACGACCACCTCCGGCTCCTTATCCGGGGGGGCGTTGGAATTGCCCGAATCCTCTACACTGAACCCCAACCCTCTGAAGGCCAGGGTGCTGAGGGTGTATAGCGTTTTCTCCGCCTCACTGGCATCCACTGCCGGCTCCTGCGACGCTCCGTTTCGGAAATCCGCCTGGAAGAGGCCATTTAGTGAGGTGCTCTCGTTGGCACAGCATCCACTGCCCTCTTGGCTTGGAGGAGGGTCACCTCCCTCCCGTTCTGGGCTCACTGCGCCGGAACGTTCCGCCGGATGGTCCCCCGCGCCGTCTGGCCGGCTGGATGTACTTTGGGAATGGTAGGGGCGAGGAGTCCTCTCCTCGTCGCCACTCCGCCTGCTGGTGGGCGGCGTGAGGTCAGTCGGGAAGGGCCGGCCCACCAACGCGTCTGACGGGAACGGCGGATCGGCTGGCCAACGGCGGAGGGGCGCGGCGTCGTCCTCGAAGTCCGTGCCGCCGCCGCGGCGTCGACGGCCCTCTTTCGGGCCCTGCGACATCTGGGAGAGGTCAGGCGATTGGGCGAGGGAAGAGGGCGTGGAGGAGGAGGAGGAGGTGGCCGGCCTGTCGATGCAGGTTCCCGCCCGGGAGGACGCCTCGAGCAAATCTTTCAGGAAGTGTATCCCCAGCTGGCGGCCAGCGCTGGCCAAATCGTTGGCCTCCTCCAGCCGCTCCACCACCACCCTGGAACTGTAGATGAAGTTGAGGATCTTGGCGAAGACCTCGGCCCTCATCTCCCTCAGCTCCAGCACCGGGTCCCGGGCCCAGTTGCTCTGGCCGGCCAACAGCTCCTTGAAGTAACGGCTGAAGGCGGCGAGGATGTTCTTGTGGGCTTTGAACTTGCTGTCCTGCACCACGATGGTCACATCGCAGAAGACGCCTCGAATTCGCTGCTCGTTCAGCTCGTGAAGGAGGACCTTGGAATGACCTCTGTCCATCACCTCAAAGCTGGAAGCCATCTTGTCTTTGAACCTGCCAACGAAACACACACAAAAAAAAGAGACCATTAGAGGTGCTTAAAGATCCATTCGGCCCGTCCATTCAACCCATCGTTCATAAGTCGCGAACTCGATCCAATTGGTTCATTTCCCACAGGAAGGTTCAAGAACAGTCCTTCGCGCTCTAGGAGGTAAATCAAGGGAACTATCTGCCTCTCCCGTCCAGCCCCGTACTCTGCCGAATTTCAACCCCCCTCTCGAGATATACCCATCATCCAGACCCTCTACCCCAAGGTTTGCCGGGTTGTAAGGTGGGATATTGGGCCTGTGTGTTTGAGGCCATGGAGCTGGGACATGATTACTCAATATGTCCAGGGGGGCAGGTCCTGGCTGAATGGGCAGCTTGTCTGTGGCCCGATAGATTCGGAGGAGGTTACAGAGATAGGGAGGGTTGTCGGGGCTGGAGGAGGTTACAGAGATAGGGAGGGGTGTAGGGGCTGGAGGAGGTTACAGAGATAGGGAGGATTGTAGGAGCTGGAGGAGGTTACACAGATAGGGAGGGGTGTAGGGGCTGGAGGAGGTTACCGAGATAGGGAGGGTTGTAGGGGCTGGAGGAGGTTACAGAGATAGGGAGGGTTGTAGGGGCTGGAGGAGGTTACCGAGATAGGGAGGGTTGTCGGGGGCTGGAGGAGGTTACCGAGATAGGGAGGGTTGTAGGGGCTGGAGGAGGTTACAGAGATAGGGAGGGTTGTAGGGGCTGGAGGAGGTTACCGAGATAGGGAGGGTTGTCGGGGGCTGGAGGAGGTTACAGAGATAGGGAGGGTTGTCGGGGGCTGGAGGAGGTTACAGAGATAGGGAGGGTTGTAGGGGCTGGAGGAGGTTACAGAGATAGGGAGGGGTGGAGGGGCTGGAGGAGGTTACAGAGATAGGGAGGGGTGTAGGGGGCTGGAGAAGGTTACAGAGATAGGGAGGGGTGTAGGGGGCTGGAGGAGGTTACAGAGATAGGGAGGGGTGTAGGGGCTGGAGGAGGTTACAGAGATAGGGAGGATTGTAGGAGCTGGAGGAGGTTACAGAGATAGGGAGGGGTGTAGGGGCTGGAGGAGGTTACCGAGATAGGGAGGGTTGTAGGGGCTGGAGGAGGTTACAGAGATAGGGAGGGTTGTAGGGGCTGGAGGAGGTTACCGAGATAGGGAGGGTTGTCGGGGGCTGGAGGAGGTTACCGAGATAGGGAGGGTTGTAGGGGCTGGAGGAGGTTACAGAGATAGGGAGGGTTGTAGGGGCTGGAGGAGGTTACCGAGATAGGGAGGGTTGTCGGGGGCTGGAGGAGATTACAGAGATAGGGAGGGTTGTCGGGGGCTGGAGGAGGTTACAGAGATAGGGTGGGTTGTAGGGGCTGGAGGAGGTTACAGAGATAGGGAGGGGTGTAGGGGCTGGAGGAGGTTACAGAGAAAGGGAGGGTTGTCGGGGGCTGGAGGAGGTTACAGAGATAGGGAGGGTTGTAGGGGTTGGAGGAGGTTACAGAGATAGGGAGGGGTGTAGGGGCTGGAGGAGGTTACAGAGATAGGGAGGGGTGTAGGGGCTGGAGGAGGTTACCAAGATAGGGAGGGTTGTAGGGGCTGGAGGAGGTTACAGAGATAGGGAGGGTTGTAGGGGCTGGAGGAGGTTACCGAGATAGGGAGGGTTGTAGGGGCTGGAGGAGGTTACAGAGATAGGGAGGGTTGGAGGGGGCTGGAGGAGGTTACAGAGATAGGGAGGGGTGTAGGGGCTGGAGGAGGTTACAGAGATAGGGAGGGGTGTAGGGGCTGGAGGAGGGTACAGAGATAGGGAGGGTTGGGGCTGGAGGAGGTTACAGAGATAGGGAGGATGGTAGGGGCTGAAGGGGGTTACAGAGATAGGGAGGGGTGTATGGGCTGGAGGAGGTTACAGAGATAGGGAGGGGTGTAGGTGCTGGAGGAGGTTACACAGATAGGGAGGGTTGCAGGAGCTGGAGGAGGTTACAGAGATAGGGAGGGTTGTAGGGGCTGGAGGAGGTTATAGAGATAGGGAGGGGTGTAGGGGCTGGAGGAGGTTACAGAGATAGGGAGGGTTCTAGGGGCTGGAGGAGGTTACAGAGATAGGGAGAGTTGTGGGGACTGGAGGAGGTTACAGAGATAGGGAGGGTTGTAGGGGGCTGGAGGAGGTTACAGAGATAGGGAGGGTTGTAGGGGTTGGAGGAGGTTACAGAGATAGGGAGGGTTGTAGGGGCTGGAGGAGATTACAGAGATAGGGAGGGTTGTCGGGGGCTGGAGGAGGTTACAGAGATAGGGAGGGTTGTCGGGGGCTGGAGGAGGTTACAGAGATAGGGAGGGTTGTAGGGGCTGGAGGAGGTTACAGAGATAGGGAGGGTTGTAGGGGTTGGAGGAGGTTATAGAGATAGGGAGGGTTGTAGGGGCTGGAGGAGGTTACAGAGATAGGGAGGGGTGTAGGGGCTGGAGGAGGTTACAGAGATAGGGAGGGTTGTCGGGGGCTGGAGGAGGTTACAGAGATAGGGAGGGTTGTAGGGGTTGGAGGAGGTTACAGAGATAGGGAGGGTTGTCAGGGGCTGGTGGAGGTTACAGAGATAGGGAGGGTTGTCGGGGGCTGGAGGAGGTTACAGAGATAGGGAGGGGTGTAGGGGCTGGAGGAGGTTACAGAGATAGGGAGGGGTGTAGGGGCTGGAGGAGGGTACAGAGATAGGGAGGGTTGGGGCTGGAGGAGGTTACAGAGATAGGGAGGATTGTAGGGGCTGAAGGAGGTTACAGAGATAGGGAGGGGTGTAGGGGCTGGAGGAGGTTACACATATAGGGAGGGTTGCAGGAGCTGGAGGAGGTTACAGAGATAGGGAGGATTGTAGGGGCTGAAGGAGGTTACAAAGATAGGGAGAGGTGTAGGGGCTGGAGGAGGTTACAGAGATAGGGAGAGTGTAGGGGCTGGAGGAGGTTACAGAGATAGGGAGGGTTGCAGGAGCTGGAGGAGGTAACAGAGCTAGGGAGGGCTGTAGGGGCTGGAGGAGGTTATAGAGATAGGGAGGGTTCTAGGGGCTGGAGGAGGTTACAGAGATAGGGAGGGTTCTAGGGGCTGGAGGAGGTTACAGAGATAGGGAGAGTTGTGGGGACTGGAGGAGGTTACAGAGATAGGGAGGGTTGTCGGGCTGGAGGAGGTTACAGAGATAGGGAGGGGTGTAGGGGCTGGAGGAGGTTACAGAGATAGGGAGGGTTGGGGCTGGAGGAGGTTACAGAGCTAGGGAGGGGTGTAGGGGCTGGAGGAGGTTACAGAGATAGGGAGGGGTGTAGGTGCTGGAGCAGGTTACACAGATAGGGAGGGTTGCAGGAGCTGGAGGAGGTTACAGAGATAGGGAGAGGTGTAGGGGCTGGAGGAGGTTACAGAGATAGGGAGAGTGTAGGGGCTGGAGGAGGTTACAGAGATAGGGAGGGTTGCAGGAGCTGGAGGAGGTAACAGAGATTGGGAGGGTTGTAGGGGCTGGAGGAGGTTACAGAGATAGGGAGGGTTGTAGGGGCTGGAGGAGGTTACAGAGATAGGGAGGGGTGTAGGGGCTGGAGGAGGTTATAGAGATAGGGAGGGGTGTAGGGGCTGGAGGAGGTTACAGAGATAGGGAGGCTTCTAGGGGCTGGAGGAGGTTACAGAGATAGGGAGGGGGGTAGGGCTGGAGGATGTTACAGAGATAGGGAGGGGTGTAGGTGCTGGAGGAGGTTACACAGATAGGGAGGGTTGCAGGAGCTGGAGGAGGTTACAGAGATAGGGAGAGGTGTAGGGGCTGGAGGAGGTTACAGAGATAGGGAGAGTGTAGGGGCTGGAGGAGGTTACAGAGATAGGGAGGGTTGCAGGAGCTGGAGGAGGTAACAGAGATTGGGAGGGTTGTAGGGGCTGGAGGAGGTTACAGAGATAGGGAGGGTTGTAGGGGCTGGAGGAGGTTACAGAGATAGGGAGGGGTGTAGGGGCTGGAGGAGGTTATAGAGATAGGGAGGGGTGTAGGGGCTGGAGGAGGTTACAGAGATAGGGAGGGGGGTAGGTTTGGAGGATGTTACAGAGATAGGGAGGGTTGTGGAGACTGGAGGAGGAAACATAAGTCCTTGGAAACACAGGTCCATGGAAACACAGGCCCATGGTAATACAGGTCCATGGAAACACAGGTCCATGGTAATACAGGTCCATGGAAACGCAGGCCCATGGAAACACAGGCCCATGGTAATACAGGTCCATGGAAACACAGGTCCATGGAAACACAGGTCCATGGAAAGACAGGTCCATGGTAATACAGGTCCTTGGAAACACAGGCCCATGGTAATACAGGTCCATGGAAACACAGGTCCATGGTAATACAGGTCCATGGAAACACAGGCCCATGGTAATACAGATCCATGGTAATACAAGTCCATGGAAACACAGGCCCATGGTAATACAAGTCCATGGTAATACAGGTCCATGGAAACACAGGCCCATGGTAATACAGGTCCATGCAAACACAGGTCCATGGTAATACAGGTCCATGGTAATACAAGTCCATGGAAACACAGGCCCATGGTAATACAGGTCCATGGTAATACAGGTCCATGGAAACACAGGCCCATGGTAATACAGGTCCATGGTAATACAAGTCCATGGAAACACAGGCCCATGGTAATACAGGTCCATGGAAACACAGGTCCATGGTAATGCAGGTCCATGGTAATACAGGTCCATGGAAACACAGGCCCATGATAATACAGGTCCATGGTAATACAAGTCCATGGAAACACAGGCCCATGGTAATACAGGTCCATGGTAATACAGGTCCATGGATACACAGGTCCATGGTAATGCAGGTCCATGGTAATACAGGTCCATGGAAACACAGGCCCATGATAATACAGGTCCATGGTAATACAAGTCCATGGAAACACAGGCCCATGGTAATACAAGTCCATGGAAACACAGGCCCATGATAATACAAGTCCAACATAGCACTAGCCAACAACACAATCCCAAAACACAGGCCACGTACTAATCATCCTGCCACAATGCATGCTAATCACAACACGGACCCATAAATAAAACATAAAACACAGGCCCCTAAAACACAAACCCATCACAGCACAGGCCCAACATTACACAGGCCAATAAAATGTGGATGTAATTTAACGGAAAGGAAGCAGAGTTCTGCACCGAGGGCGTTTAGCCGGTGTTTCCCAGCGCAGGCAGCGCCAAGAACAACCCCACTACTAACCGGGATCTGCTTCAATTCTGGGCCTCAGGGAGGAACGTTGGCCGAGGCAGCACTTAGTCCCATTTCCTGCGTTAACGAACTCCGCTCGCCTGCGCAGGGCGAAACTCCCAGGCGCCATTTTTATATGGTGACCTAATCTCTAGACACCTAACCGTGGCCTCCGGACCCCCCATCACCCAAATGAGGGGGTCATCGAGCACCCGCACCCCACCTCATAACGGCAGGGCACTCCCAGGCCTGATCTCCGGCTCCTCAGCTCTGCTCAGAGCCAGACCACCCAAGGGCCCCCGATCACGTGGGAGATGCTCCCAGGTGCTGGTACGGCTGTTCCACGTTTGTGTTAAACGGTGCCCGCTGAGGGTCTCCGAGGCAAGGCCGTTAGGTCCCGGGTCAGTCTGGGATAGGCACATTCAAGTGAGACTAACTCCTCACTTGAAGATGGAAATCAGGGTCCCGTCCTCAACACCTAGCGCGATCGCGTTAGATTCACCTCTCGCGAGAATTACTGCGCCCCTAGACAGGCGCAACAAGGACAATAAATCCCGCCCCGCAAATCCATCACAACGCAGGCCCCATCACTACACAAGACCTGAAATACAAAACCAACACAGGCCCCATCACTACACAAGACCTGAAATACAAAACCAACACAGGCCCCATCACTACACAAGGCCTGAAATACAAAACCAACACAGGCCCCATCACTACACAAGGCCTGAAATACAAAACCAACACAGGCCCCATCACTACACAAGGCCTGAAATACAAAACCAATACAGGTCCCAACTCTACACAAGACCTGAAATACAAAACCAACACAGGCCCCAACTCTACACAAGACCAGAAATACAAAACCAACACAGGCCACATTACTACACAAGACCTGAAATACAAAACCAGCACAGGCCCCATCACTACACAAGGCCTGAAAAACAAAACAAATACAGGCCCCATCACTACACAAGGCCTAAAATACGAAACCAACACAGGCCCCAACTCTACATAAAACCTGAAATACAAAACCAACACAGGCCCCAACTCTACACAAGGCCTGAAATACAAAACCAACACAGGCCCCATCACTACACAAAGCCTGAAATACAAAACCAACACAGGCCCCATCACTACACAAGGCCTGAAATACAAAACCAACACAGGCCCCATCACTACACAAGGCCTGAAATACAAAACCAACACAGGCCCCATCACTACACAAGGCCTGAAATACAAAGCCAACACAGGCCCATCATTACACAGGCCAATAAAAACAAACACATCGTACAGCTTTGGATACTGTTGAGGGGAATGGCCTCTCAGGGGAAAGTAGCAACGGGTAAATTCGGTACACCAGGGTTAGTGCCCCCTGCTGCAGAGGGGAGGAGGAACAAGTGCGGGAATGGAGGGATGGTGGGACTGACGTATGAGGTGTCGGTCAGGATTGTATTCACTGGGGTTCAGAAGAATGAGGGGGGATCTCATAGAAACCTATAAAAGTCTAACAGGACTGGACAGGGTGGATGCAGGAAGGATGTTCCCGATGGTGGGGGGGGACTGGACAGGGTGGATGCAGGAAGGATGTTTCCGATGGTGGGGGGGGACTGGACAGGGCCGATGCAGGAGGGATGTTCCCGATGGTGGGGGGGACTGGACAGGGTCGATGCAGGAAGGATGTTCCCGATGGTGGGTGTGTCCAGAACCAGGGGTCACAGTCTGAGGATACGGGGAGACCATTTAGGACAGAGATGAGGAGACATTTCTTCACCCAGAGAGTGATCGGCCTGTGGAATCCGTTACCACAGGAAGCAGTTGAGTCCAAACATTGTCTGTTTACAGGAAGCAGTTAGATATCGCACTGAGGACGAAGGGGATCAAAGACTAGGGGGAAGCGGGATTGGGCTATTGAGTCGGATGATCAGCCATGATGGTGATGAATGGCAGAGGAGGCTCGAAGGGCCGAATGGCCTCCCCCTGCTCCTATTTTCTATGTAACATAGGTCTATTATTACACAGGTCCTAAAATGCAAACCCATCACAACACAGGCCCTTCATGACACAGGCCCTGAAATACAAACCCATCACAAACAGGCCCTAAAATACAAACCCGACACAACACAGGCCCCTCATTACACAGGCCCTAAAATACAAACCCATCACAACACAGGCCCCTCATTACACAAGCCCTAAAATACAAACCCGGCACAACACAGGCTCATCATTACACAAGCCCTAAAATACAAACCCGGCACAACACAGGCTCATCATTACACAGGCTCCTAAATACAAACCCATCACAACACTGATACAGTACAATACAGCAACACAGGCCAGCCTGAAGCAAGCCTATCACTACCCAGGTCCAACAGAGCGCAGCCAATCCCAACACAATCCCCAAACTACACAAGCCCTCACACTAATCAGGCCCTTCGTAACACAGGCCCACCACAATACAGGTCACCACAATACACTGCCATGAACACAGGTCTTCACAGCACAGCAATACTAAGTGGACCCAATTTTGCTCTGTGGGCCAAGATGTGGCAGATGCAGTTTAACGTGGATAAGTGTGAGGTCATGCATTTTGGTCGGAAAAATGGAAGGGCGGCTTATTATCCAAATGGGGAGATTCCAGGGTACTCGAGGGATCTGGGGGTCCTTGTGTATGAGTCACGGAAAACGAGCACGCAGGCGCAGCAGGTAATGAGGGAAGGGAACGGAACATTGGCATTAATAGCTAAAGGAATTGAGTATAAAGGTAAGGAAGTATTGTCGCAACTGTACAAGGCATTGGTAAGACCGCACCTGGAGTACTGGGCACAGTTTTGGTCCCCTTATGCGAGGAGGGATGTAGTGGCGTTGGAGGCAGTTCAGAGGAGGTTCACTGGATTGATTCCAGAGATGAGGGGGTTTGTCGTAGGAGGAGATTCTTGTAGGTTCGAACCTTGGAATGTGCCACTTGGGGGACCCCAATTTACAAAAATGGGTGGAGAGGCATTAGAGGCAGCACAAATGATGATAATAATAATAATCTTTATTATTGTCACAAGGAGGCTCACATTAACGCTGCAATGAAGTTACTGTGAAAATCCCCTCGTCGCCACACTCCGGCGCCTGTTCGGGTACACAGAGGGAGAATTCAGAATGTCCAATTTACCCACAAGCACGTCTTTCGGGACTTGTGGGAGGAAACCGGAGCACCCGGAGGAAACCCACGCAGACACGGGGAGGACGTGCAGACTCCGCACGGACAGTGACCCAAGCCGGGAATCGAACCCGGGACCCTGGCGCTGTGAAGCAACAGTGCTAACCACTGCGCTACCGTGCTGCCAAAGGGCGTGGGTGAGCAAGAACCGACTCCACATTCCGGTCAATCCGCTCTACGCACCCCCCCTTCCAACGTCCTTCATGTTCGAGAGAGTGAGAGAGAAAGTGAGAGAGTGAGCGTGAGAGAGCGAGAGAGAGTGTGAGAGAGTGAGAGAGAGAAAGAGAGAGAGAGAGTGAGAGAGCGTGAGAGTGAGAGAGAGAGGGAGAGAGAGTGAGAGAGCATGACAGACACAGAGAGAGAGAGCGTGAGAGAGAGTGAGAGAGAGAGAGAGAGATAGTGAGAGAGAGTGAGAGCATGAGAGAGAGAGAGAGCGAGAGAGTGAGAGAGAGAGGGAGAGAGAGAGAGAGTGAGAGAGAGCGCGAGAGAGAGAGTGACAGAGAGAGCGTGAGGGAGAGAGGGAGAGCATGAGAGAGAGTGCTAGAGAGAGAGAGCGTGAGAGAGAGAGTGTGAGAGAGTGTGAGAGAGAGTGAGAGAGAGAGCGTGAGAGTGTGAGAGGGAGAGAGCGTGAGAGAGAGTGCTAGAGAGAGAGAGCGTGAGAGAGTGTGAGAGGGAGAGAGCGTGAGAGAGAGTGAGAGAGAGAAAGAGCGTGAGAGAGAGTGTGAGAGGGAGAGAGCGTGAGAGAGAGTGCTAGAGAGAGAGAGAGCGTGAGAGAGAGAGAGTGTGAGAGAGAGTGAGAGAGAGAGAGAGCGTGAGAGAGTGTGAGAGGGAGAGAGCGTGAGAGAGAGAGAGAGAGAGAGAGAGTGAGAGAGCGTGAGAGAGTGTGAGAGGGAGAGAGCGTGAGAGAGAGAGAGAGAGAGTGAGAGGGAGAGAGAGCGTGAGAGAGTGTGAGAGGGAGAGAGCGTGAGAGAGAGTGAGAGAGAGAGAGGGAGAGAGAGAGTGAGAGAGAGAGGGAGAAAGAGAGTGAGAGAGAGAGAGAGAGAGCGTGAGAGAGTGTGAGAGGGAGAGAGCGTGAGAGAGAGAGAGAGAGTGGGAGAGAGAGAGTGAGAGAGAGAGAGAGAGAGAGAGTGAGAGAGAGAGTGAGAGAGAGAGGGAGAGAGAGAGTGAGAGAGAGTGAGAGAGAGAGAGAGAGTGAGAGAGAGCGTGAGAGAGTGTGAGAGGGAGAGAGCGTGAGAGAGAGAGAGAGAGAGAGGGAGAGAGAGAGTGAGAGAGAGAGGGGGAGAGAGAGTGAGAGAGAGAGAGAGAGCGTGAGAGAGTGTGAGAGGGAGAGAGCGTGAGAGAGAGAGAGATAGAGGGAGAGAGAGGTGAGAGAGAGAGAGAGAGTGAGAGAGCGTGAGAGAGTGTGAGAGAGTGTGAGAGGGAGAGAGCGTGAGAGAGAGAGAGAGAGGGAGAGAGAGAGGGAGAGAGAGAGTGAGAGAGAGTGAGAGAGAGAGAGAGAGTGAGAGAGCGTGAGAGGGAGAGAGCGTGAGAGAGAGAGAGAGAGAGAGAGTGAGAGAGAGAGAGAGCGTGAGAGAGAGAGAGAGAGAGTGTGAGAGGGAGAGAGTGTGAGAGAGTGAGAGAGAGAGTGAGAGAGAGAGGGAGAGAGAGAGTGAGAGAGAGTGAGAGAGAGAGAGAGAGTGAGAGAGAGCGTGAGAGAGTGTGAGAGGGAGAGAGCGTGAGAGAGAGAGAGAGAGAGAGGGAGAGAGAGAGTGAGAGAGAGAGGGGGAGAGAGAGTGAGAGAGAGAGAGAGAGCGTGAGAGAGTGTGAGAGGGAGAGAGCGTGAGAGAGAGAGAGATAGAGGGAGAGAGAGGTGAGAGAGAGAGAGAGAGTGAGAGAGCGTGAGAGAGTGTGAGAGAGTGTGAGAGGGAGAGAGCGTGAGAGAGAGAGAGAGAGGGAGAGAGAGAGGGAGAGAGAGAGTGAGAGAGAGTGAGAGAGAGAGAGAGAGTGAGAGAGCGTGAGAGGGAGAGAGCGTGAGAGAGAGAGAGAGAGAGAGAGTGAGAGAGAGAGAGAGCGTGAGAGAGAGAGAGAGAGAGTGTGAGAGGGAGAGAGTGAGAGAGAGAGAGAGAGGGGGGGGGACAGAAAGCCTGACGCAGAAGGAAGCACGCAAAGTAAAGCTCACGGTGAAGGTTGAAGACAGAACCTGTGCCAATTTGCGCGTGAACAGGATTCAGGATATGGTTGTAAATCCGCTCCCGTCACTGCTGAGCCTGCACCATCGCGCACAGACAGGTCATGCGAAGGCCCACATAGCTGAAGAGCCCGTTTGTAAATCGGTGGAATGGGGGGGGGGGGGGGGGGGGGGGGTCGGTGCTCCCAGCAGGAAAGATGCAGAATTCCAGTTTCACTGCCTTTTCCTCCTGCGGGAAGTGTTGGTTCGAGCGTATTAAAAGGGGTGGGTGGGTTTCAAAGGCAGCCTGGGGCCTGCTTGGCCCGATGGGTTGTTGTTGTTTTGTGCCCAGCCCCTGGGTTTATTTACGAGTCAGATCTGGAATATATTCCGTCCTGACTGTTGGGGGTGCCATGCCTCCCAGATACCCCTGCTGCACCATTCCTATCCCGGAGGAGTGTCTTCCCAATGATCCACTTCCTGGCAGGCTAGGGTCAGTCAAGGCCCAACAGGAATGGGGTTTCCATGGCGACGGGTCTTTCATTATCTTCACAGAGAGTTCAAGTGTATGTGTGTGCGTGAGAGAGAGAGGGAGGGGGAGAGAGAGAGACGGAGAGAGAGAGAGACGGAGAGCAAGAGAGACAGAGACAGGGAGAGAGAGGGAGCGAGGGAGAGAGAGAGAGACAGGGAGACAGACAGTCAGAGAGAGAGAAAACAGAGAGAAAGAGAGGAGAGAATAGAGAGTCAGAGAGAGGGACAGACAGGAGAGAGAGACAGACAGGAGAGAGAGAGAGAGGGGGAGAGGGGAAAGCATAGAGAGAGAGAGAGACAGACAGGAGAGAGAGAGAGGGGGAGAGGGGAAAGCATAGAGGGAGAGACAGACAGACAGAGAGGGGGAGGGGAAAGCATAGAGAGACAGAGAGAGAGAAAATAACACAGAGTGAGAGAGAGAGAGAAACAGACAGAGAGAGAAACTGAGAGAGAGAACAGAAAGAGACACAGAGAGAGAGAAAGAGACATAGAGAGAGAGAGAGACAGAGAGATAGAGAGAGATAGAGAGAGACAGAGATAGAGAGAGACAGAGAGATAGAGAGAGACAGAGACAGACAACACAGAGAGGGAGAGAGAGAGAGAAAACAGAGCGAGAGAGACAGAAAATAACAGGGCTGTGAGACGGAGAGGGTGCAAGAGAGTGAGAGAGAGGAGGAGAATCAGACCGAGAGGGAGAAACTGGATAACAATGTTAGACAGAGATGGACAAAGGACAAAATAGTCAGAGAAAAATGCAGAGAGACACAAGGATATTGAAGGCAACGAAAGTCCGCTCCACAATATTAAAGGTCAACGGTAAGGAAAACAAAGAGTACATCACTAATGAGGTTCACCAGCGGCATTGAAGGGGTTAAACACACTAATCTTTCCTCGGTATTGAAGAGGTTAAACAGGATGATAAGGGATCAGTATTAAAGGGGTTAATCCCTCTGATCCAGACTCGGTATTGAAGGGGTTGAACACTCTACTAAAGGCTCAGCTTTGAAGGGGTTAAACTGACACAATCTTGATATTAAAGAGCTTACACACTCTGACAGGCTCCGTATTGAAGGGGTTAAACTCTGACAGGCTCCGTATTGAAGGGGTAAAACACTGACACAGTCTCGGTATTGAAGGGGTTAAACCCTGACAGTCTCGGTGTTGAAGGGGTTAAACTCTGTCAGGCTCGTTATTGAAGGGTTAAACTCTGTCAGGCTCGGTATTGAAGGGGTTAAACTCTGACAGGCTCGGAATTGAAGGGGTTAAACACTGCCAGGCTCGGTATTGAAGGGGTTAAACTCTGACCGGCTCGGTATTGAAGGGGTTAAACTCTGACACAGACTCGGTATTGAAGGGGTTAAACTCTGACAGGCTCGGTATTGAAGGGGTTAAACTCTGACAGGCTCGGTATTGAAGGGGTTAAACTCTGACAGGCTCGGTATTGAAGGGGTTAAACTCTGACAGCTCAGGATTGAAGTAGTTAAACTCTGACAGCTCGGTATTGAAGGGGTTAAACTCTGACAGGCTCGTATTGAGGGGGTTAAATTCTGACAGGCTCGGTATTGAAGGGGTTAAACTCTGTCAGGCTCGGTATTGACGGGGTTAAACTCTGACAGCTCGGTATTGAAGGGGTTAAACTCTGACAGCTCGGTATTGAAGGTGTTAAACTCTTGACAGCTCGGTATTGAAGGGGTTAAATGCTGACAGGCTCGGTATTGAAGGGGTTAAACTCTGACAGCTCGGTATCGAAGGGGTTAAACTCTGACAGCTCGGTATTGAAGGAGTTAAAATCTGACAGGCTCGTATTGAAGGGGTTAATCTCTGACATGCTCGGTATTGAAGGGGTAAAACTCTGGCAGCTCGGTATTGAAGGTGTTAAACTCTGACAGCTCGGTATTGATGGGGTTAAACTCTGTCAGGCTCGGTATTGAAGGGGTTAAACTCTGACAGGTCGGTATTGAAGGGGTTAAATTCTGACAGACTCGGTATTGAAGGGGTTAAACTCTGACAGCTCGGTATTGAAGGGGTTAAACTCTGTCAGGCTCGGTATCGAAGGGGTTAAACTCTGACTGCTCGGTATTGAAGGGGTTAAACTCTGGCAGCTCGGTATTGAAGGGGTTAAACTCTGACAGGCTCGATATTGAAGGGGTTAAACTCTGACAGCTCGGTATTGAAGGGGTTAAACTCTGACAGCTCGGTTTTGAAGGGGTTAAACTCTGACAGCTCGGTATTGAAGGGGTTAAACTCTGACAGCTCGGTATTGAAGGGGTTAAACTCTGACAGGCTCGATATTGAAGGGGTTAAACTCTGTCAGGCTCGGTATTGAAGGGGTTAAACCCTGACAGCTCGGTATTGAAGGAGTTAAAATCTGACAGGCTCGTATTGAAGGGGTTAATCTCTGACATGCTCGGTATTGAAGGGGTAAAACTCTGGCAGCTCGGTATTGAAGGTGTTAAACTCTGACAGCTCGGTATTGATGGGGTTAAACTCTGTCAGGCTCGGTATTGAAGGGGTTAAACTCTGACAGGTCGGTATTGAAGGGGTTAAATTCTGACAGACTCGGTATTGAAGGGGTTAAACTCTGACAGCTCGGTATTGAAGGGGTTAAACTCTGTCAGGCTCGGTATCGAAGGGGTTAAACTCTGACTGCTCGGTATTGAAGGGGTTAAACTCTGGCAGCTCGGTATTGAAGGGGTTAAACTCTGACAGGCTCGATATTGAAGGGGTTAAACTCTGACAGGCTCGATATTGAAGGGGTTAAACTCTGTCAGGCTCGGTATTGAAGGGGTTAAACTCTGACAGCTCGGTATTGAAGGGGTTAAACTCTGACAGCTCGGTATTGAAGGGGTTAAACTCTGACAGCTCGGTATTGAAGGGGTTAAACTCTGACAGCTCGGTATTGAAGGGGTTAAACTCTGACAGGCTCGATATTGAAGGGGTTAAACTCTGTCAGGCTCGGTATTGAAGGGGTTAAACTCTGACAGCTCGGTATTGAAGGGGTTAAACTCTGTCAGGCTCGGTATTGAAGGGGTTAAACTCTGACAGACTCAGTATTGAAGGGGTTAAACTCTGACCGGCTCTGTATTGAAGGGGTTAAACTCTGACAGCTCGGTATTGAAGGGGTTAAACTCTGACAAGCTCGGTATTGAAGGGGTTAAACTCTGACAGGCTCGGTATCGAAGGGGTTAATCTCTGACAGCTCGGTATTGAAGGGGTTAAACTCTGACAGGCTCGGTATTGAAGGGGTTAAACTCTGACAGGCTCGGTATTGAAGGGGTTAAACTCTGTCAGGCTCGGTGTTGAAGGGGTTAAACTCTGACAGGCTCGGTATTGAAGGAGTTAAACTCAGTCAGGCTCGGTATTGAAGGGGTTAAACTCTGTCAGGCTCGGTATTGAAGGGGTTAAACTCTGACAGCTCGGTATTGAAGGGGTTAAACTCTGACAGGCTCGATATTGAAGGGGTTAAACTCTGTCAGGCTCGGTATTGAAGGGGTTAAACTCTGACAGCTCGGTATTGAAGGGGTTAAACTCTGACAGACTCGGTATTGAAGGGGTTAAACTCTGACAGGCTCTGTATTGAAGGGGTTAAACTCTGACAGCTCGGTATTGAAGGAGTTAAACTCTGACAAGCTCGGTATTGTAGAGGTTAAACTCTGTCAGGGTCGGTATTGAAGGGGTTAAACTCTGACAGGCTCGGTATCGAAGGGGTTAATCTCTGACAGCTCGGTATTGAAGGGGTTAAACTCTGACAGGCTCGGTATTGAAGGGGTTAAACTCTGTCAGGCTCGGTATTGAAGGGGTTAAACTCTGACAAGCTCGGTATTGTAGAGGTTAAACTCTGTCAGGGTCGGTATTGAAGGGGTTAAACTCTGACAGGCTCGGTATCGAAGGGGTTAATCTCTGACAGCTCGGTATTGAAGGGGTTAAACTCTGACAGGCTCGGTATTGAAGGGGTTAAACTCTGTCAGGCTCCATATTGAAGGGGTTAAACTCTGTCAGGCTCGGTATTGAAGGGGTTAAACTCTGACAGGTTCGGTATTGAAGGGGTTAAACGCTGTCAGGCTCGGTATTGAAGGGGTTAAACTCTGTCAGGGTCGGTATTGAAGGGGTTAAACTCTGACAGGCTCGGTATCGAAGGGGTTAATCTCTGACAGCTCGGTATTGAAGGGGTTAAACTCTGACAGGCTCGGTATTGAAGGGGTTAAACTCTGTCAGGCTCGGTATTGAAGGGGTTAAACTCTGACAGCTCGGTATTGAAGGGGTTAAACGCTGTCAGGCTCGGTATTGAAGGGGTTAAACTCTGTCAGGGTCGGTATTGAAGGGGTTAAACTCTGACAGGCTCGGTATCGAAGGGGTTAATCTCTGACAGCTCGGTATTGAAGGGGTTAAACTCTGACAGGCTCGGTATTGAAGGGGTTAAACTCTGTCAGGCTCGGTATTGAAGGGGTTAAACTCTGACAGCTCGGTATTGAAGGGGTTAAACTCTGACAGGCTCAGTATTGAAGGGATTAGACTCTGACAGCTCGGTATTGAAGGGGTTAAACTCTGACAGGCTCGGTATTGAAGGGGTTAAACTCTGACAGGCTCGGTATTGAAGGGGTTAAACTCTGACAGGCTTGGTATTGAAGGGGTTAAACTCTGACAGGCTCGGTATTGAAGGGGTTAAACTCTGACAGCTCGGTATCGAAGGTGTTAAACTCTGACAGGCTCGGTATTGAAGGGGTTAAACTCTGTCAGGCTCGGTATTGAAGGGGTTAAACTCTGACAGCTCGGTATTGAAGGGGTTAAACTCTGACAGCTCGGTATTGAAGGGGTTAAACTCTGACAGGCTCGGTATTGAAGGGATTAGACTCTGACAGGCTCGGTATTGATGTTCTGGGTGCTATCTGAGTGAAGGTTGTTGTTGTTAACTGGTGTCAGGCATGCTGGGTAGAGCTCTCGCTGCTATGTGACGGAGTTAATCCAGGAATTGTTTACCGTAACTGGGCCCAGGCGCAACATTCCCGGTCAGCTCATCCCAGCGTTCCCACTGGTGCGCTAAAGAAAAAAGCTGCATTTGTATATCGCCGGTCATATCTGCAGTTTGCTGTTCAATGATTCACCTGATAAATGTAATTACTCAGAAGCAGCCATGCAGTAACCGGCAAGATCCCACAGACAGCACCATGATTGGATAAATCCTTTCTTTGCCAGGAAACAAGGTTATGAAGCTGGTCGAAAACTCCGCACCTTTCACCAATGTTATAGGATTACTCACATCAACTCAGGTCAACATACCAGCACCAATTCTCTGACAGTGCAGGACACCCTCAGTACTGACCCTCCAACAGTGCAGCACTCCCTCAGTGCTGACCCTCTGACAGTGCAGCACTCCCTCAGAACTGACCCTCTGACAGTGCGGCACTCCCTCAGTACTGACCCTCTGACAGTACGGCACTCCCTCAGTACTGACCCTCTGACAGTGCGGCACTCCCTCAGTACTGACTCTCAGACAGTGCGGCACTCCCTCAGTACTGACCCTCTGACAGTGAGGCACTCCCTCAGTACTGACCCTCTGACAGTGCGGCACTCCCTCAGTACTGACCCTCTGACAGTGCGGCATCCCACAGTACTGACCCTCTGACAGTGTGGCATTCCCTCAGTACTGACCCTCTGACAGTACGGCACTCCATCAGTACTGACCCTCTGACAGTGCAGCTCCCTCAGTACGGACCCTCTGACAGTGCGCCACTCCCTCCGTACTGACCCTCTGGCAGTGCGGCACTCCCTCAGTACTGACCCTCTGACAGTGAGGCACTCCCTCAGCACTGACCCTCAAACACTGCACCACTCCCTCAGTACTGACCCTCTGACAGTGCGGCACTCCCTCAGTACTGACCCCTCTGACAGTCCAGCACTCCCTCAGCACTGACCCTTTGACAGTGCAGCAGTCCCTCAGTACTGACCCTCTGACAGTGCGGCACTCCCTCGGTACTGACCCTCTTACAGTGCGGCACTCCCTCGGTACTGATCCTCTGACAGTGCGGCACTCCCTCGGTACTGACCCTCTGACAGTGCGGCACTCCTTCGGTACTGACCCTCTGACAGTGCGGCACTCCCTCGGTACTGACCCTCTGACAGTGCGGCACTCCCTCGGTACTGACCCACTGACAGTGCGGCACTCCCTCAGTACTGACCCTTTGACAGTGCGGCACTCCCTCAGTACTGACCCTCTGACAGTGCGGCACTCCCTCAGTACTGACCCTCTGACAGTGCGGCACTCCCTCAGTACTGACCCTCTGACAGTGCGGCACTCCCTCAGTACTGACCCTCTGACAGTGCGGCACTCCCTCGGTACTGACCCTCTGACAGTGCGGCACTCCGTCAGTACTGTCCCTCTGACAGTGCGGCACTCCCTCGGTACTGACCCTCTGACAGTGCGGCACTCCCTCAGTACTGACCCTCTGACAGTGCAGCACTCCCTCAGTACTGACCCTCTGACAGCGCAGCACTCCCTCAGTACTGACCCTCTGACAGTGCGGCACTCCGTCAGTACTGTCCCTCTGACAGTGCGGCACTCCCTCGGTACTGACCCTCTGACAGTGCGGCACTCCCTCAGTACTCACCCCGGCTGTGCAGCACTCCCTCAGTACTGACCCTCTGACAGTGCAGGACACCCTCAGTACTGACCCTCCGACAGTGCAGCACTCCCTCAGTGCTGACCCTCTGACAGTGCAGCACTCCCCCAGAACTGACCCTCTGACAGTGCGGCACTCCCTCAGTACTGACCCTCTGACAGTGCGGCACTCCCTCAGTACTGACCCTCTGACAGTGCGGCACTCCCTCAGTACTGACTCTCTGACAGTGCGGCACTCCCTCAGTACTGCCCCTCTGACAGTGAGGCACTCCCTCAGTACTGACCCTCTGACAGTGCGGCACTCCCTCAGTACTGACCCTCTGACAGTGCGGCATCCCACAGTACTGACCCTCTGACAGTGCGGCATTCCCTCAGTACTGACCCTCTGACAGTACGGCACTCCATCAGTACTGACCCTCTGACAGTGCAGCTCCCTCAGTACGGACCCTCTGACAGTGCGGCACTCCCTCCGTACTGACCCTCTGGCAGTGCGGCACTCCCTCAGTACTGAACCTCTGACAGTGAGGCACTCCCTCAGCACTGACCCTCAAACACTGCGCCACTCCCTCACTACTGACCCTCTGACAGTGCGGCACTCCCTCAGTACTGACCCCTCTGACAGTCCAGCACTCCCTCAGCACTGACCCTTTGACAGTGCAGCAGTCCCTCAGTACTGACCCTCTGACAGTGCGGCACTCCCTCGGTACTGACCCTCTTACAGTGCGGCACTCCCTCGGTACTGACCCTCTGACAGTGCGGCACTCCCTCGGTACTGACCCTCTGACAGTGCGGCACTCCCTCGGTACTGACCCTCTGACAGTGCGGCACTCCCTCGGTACTGACCCACTGACAGTGCGGCACTCCCTCAGTACTGACCCTCTGACAGTGCGGCACTCCGTCAGTACTGTCCCTCTGACAGTGCGGCACTCCCTCGGTACTGACCCTCTGACAGTGCGGCACTCCCTCAGTACTCACCCCGGCTGTGCAGCACTCCCTCAGTACTGACCCTCTGACAGTGCAGGACACCCTCAGTACTGACCCTCCGACAGTGCAGCACTCCCTCAGTGCTGACCCTCTGACAGTGCAGCACTCCCCCAGAACTGACCCTCTGACAGTGCGGCACTCCCTCAGTACTGACCCTCTGACAGTGCGGCACTCCCTCAGTACTGACCCTCTGACAGTGCGGCACTCCCTCAGTACTGACTCTCTGACAGTGCGGCACTCCCTCAGTACTGACCCTCTGACAGTGAGGCACTCCCTCAGTACTGACCCTCTGACAGTGCGGCACTCCCTCAGTACTGACCCTCTGACAGTGCGGCATCCCACAGTACTGACCCTCTGACAGTGCGGCATTCCCTCAGTACTGACCCTCTGACAGTACGGCACTCCATCAGTACTGACCCTCTGACAGTGCAGCTCCCTCAGTACGGACCCTCTGACAGTGCGGCACTCCCTCCGTACTGACCCTCTGGCAGTGCGGCACTCCCTCAGTACTGAACCTCTGACAGTGAGGCACTCCCTCAGCACTGACCCTCAAACACTGCGCCACTCCCTCAGTACTGACCCTCTGACAGTGCGGCACTCCCTCAGTACTGACCCCTCTGACAGTCCAGCACTCCCTCAGCACTGACCCTTTGACAGTGCAGCAGTCCCTCAGTACTGACCCTCTGACAGTGCGGCACTCCCTCGGTACTGACCCTCTTACAGTGCGGCACTCCCTCGGTACTGACCCTCTGACAGTGCGGCACTCCCTCGGTACTGACCCTCTGACAGTGCGGCACTCCCTCGGTACTGACCCTCTGACAGTGCGGCACTCCCTCGGTACTGACCCACTGACAGTGCGGCACTCCCTCAGTACTGACCCTTTGACAGTGCGGCACTCCCTCAGTACTGACCCTCTGACAGTGCGGCACTCCCTCAGTACTGACCCTCTGACAGTGCGGCACTCCCTCAGTACTGACCCTCTGACAGTGCGGCACTCCCTCAGTACTGACCCTCTGACAGTGCGGCACTCCCTCGGTACTGACCCTCTGACAGTGCGGCACTCCGTCAGTACTGTCCCTCTGACAGTGCGGCACTCCCTCGGTACTGACCCTCTGACAGTGCGGCACTCTCTCAGTACTGACCCTCTGACAGTGCGGCACTCCCTCAGTACTGACCCTCTGACAGTGCAGCACTCCCTCAGTACTGACCCTCTGACAGTGCAGCACTCACTCAGTACTGACCCTCTGACAGGGCAGCACTCCCTCAGTACTGACCCTCTGACAGTGCGGCACTCCCTCAGTACTGACCCTCTGACAGTGCAGCACTCCCTCAGTTGTGACCCTCTGACAGTGCGGCACTCCCTCACTCCTGAACCTCTGACAGTGCGGCACTCCCTCAGTACTGACCCCGGCTGTGCAGCACTCCCTCAGTACTGACCCTCTGACAGTGCAGCACTCCCTCAGTGCTGACCCTCTGACAGTGCAGCACTCCCTCAGTACTGACCCTCTGACAGTGCGGCACTCCCTCAGTACTGACCCTCTGACAGTGCGGCACTCCCTCAGTACTGACCCTCTGACAGTGCGGCACTCCCTCAGTACTGACTCTCTGACAGTGCGGCACTCCCTCAGTACTGACCCTCTGACAGTGTGGCACTCCCTCAGTACTGACCCTCTGACAGTGCGGCACTCCCTCAGTACTGACCCTCTGACAGTGCGGCATCCCACAGTACTGACCCTCTGACAGTGCGGCATTCCCTCAGTACTGACCCTCTGACAGTACGGCACTCCTTCAGTCCTGACTCTCTGACAGTGCAGCACTCCATCAGTACTGACCCTCTGACAGTGCAGCTCCCTCAGTTCGGACCCTCTGACAGTGCGGCACTCCCTCCGTACTGACCCTCTGGCAGTGCGGCACTCCCGCAGTACTGACCCTCTGACAGTGAGGCACTCCATCAGCACTGACCCTCAAACACTGCGGCACTCCCTCAGTACTGACCCTCTGACAGTGCGGCACTCCCTCAGTACTGACCCCTCTGACAGTCCAGCACTCCCTCAGTACTGACCCTCTGACAGTGCAGCACTCCCTCAGTACTAACCCTCTGACAGTGCGGCAATCCCTCAGTACTGACCCTCTGACAGTGCGGCACTCCCTCAGTACTGACCCTCCGACAGTATGGCACTCCCTCAGTACTGACCTTCTGACAGTGCGGCACTCCCTCAGCACTGACCCTCTGACAGTGCAGCACTCCCTCAGTACTGACCTTCTGACAGTGTAGCACTCCCTCAGTACTGACCCTTTGACAGTGCAGCACTCCCTCAGTACTGACCCTCTGACAGTGCGGCACTCCCTCAGTACTGACATCTCTGACAGTGCAGCTCTCCCTCAGTACTGACCCTTTGACAGTGCAGCACTCCCTCAGTACTGACCCTCTGACAGTGCAGCACTCCATCAGTACTGACCCTCTGACAGTGCAGCTCCCTCAGTACGGACCCACTGACAGTGCGGCACTCCCTCAGTACTGACCCTCTGACAGTGCAGCACTCCCTCAGTACTGACCCTCCGACAGAATGGCACTCCCTCAGTACTGACCTTCTGACAGTGCGGCACTCCCTCAGTACTGACCCTCTGACAGTGCATCACTCCCTCAGCACTGACCCTCTGACAGTGCAGCACTCCCTCAGTACTGACCTTCTGACAGTGTGGCACTCCCTCAGTACTGACCCTTTGACAGTGCAGCACTCCCTCAGTACTGACCTGCTGACAGTGCGGCACTCCCTCAGTACTGACATCTCTGACAGTGCAGCTCTCCCTCAGTACTGACCCTTTGACAGTGCAGCACTCCCTCAGTACTGACCCTCTGACAGTGCAGCACTCCATCAGTACTGACCCTCTGACAGTGCAGCTCCCTCAGTATGGACCCTCTGACAGTGCGGCACTCCCTCAGTACTGACCCTCTGACAGTGCAGCACTCCCTCAGTACTAACCCTCTGACAGTGCGGCAATCCCTCAGTACTGACCCTCTGACAGTGCGGCACTCCCTCAGTACTGACCCTCCGACAGAATGGCACTCCCTCAGTACTGACCATCTGACAGTGCGGCACTCCCTCAGCACTGACCCTCTGACAGTGCAGCACTCCCTCAGTACTCACCTTCTGACAGTGTGGCACTCCCTCAGGACTGACCCTTTGACAGTGCAGCACTCCCTCAGTACTGACCCTCTAACAGTGCGGCACTCCCTCAGTACTGACCCTCCGACAGTATGGCACTCCCTCAGTACTGACCTGCTGACAGTGCGGCACTCCCTCAGTACTGACACCTCTGACAGTGCAGCTCTCCCTCAGTACTGACCCTTTGACAGTGCAGCACTCCCTCAGCACTGTCCCTCTGACAGTGCAGCACTCCCTCAGTACTGACCCTCTGACAGTGCGGCAATCCCTCAGTACTGATCCTCTGACAGTGCGGCACTCCCTCAGCACTGACCCTCTGACAGTGCAGCTCTCCCTCAGTACTGACCCTTTGACAGTGCGGCACTCCCTCAGTACTGACCCTCTGACAGTGCGGCACTCCCTCAGTACTGACCCTCTGACTGTGCAGTGCTCCCTCAGCACTGACCCTCTGACAGTGCAGCGCTCCCTCAGTACTGAACCTCTGACAGAGCGGCACTCCCTCAGTACTGACCCTCTGACAGTACGGCATTCCCTCAGTACTGACCCTCTGACAGTGCGGCACTCCCTCAGTACTGACCCTCCGACAGTATGGCACTCCCTCAGTACTGACCTTCTGACAGTGCGGCACTCCCTCAGTACTGACCCTTTGACAGTGCAGCACTCCCTCAGTACTGACCCTCTGACAGTGCAGCACTCCCTCAGCACTGACCCTCTGACAGTGCAGCACACCCTTAGTACTGACCCTCTGACAGTGCAGCACTCCCTCAGTACTGACCCTCTGACAGTGCGGCGCTCCCTCAGTACTGACCCTCTGACAGTGCGGCGCTCCCTCAGTACTGACCCTCTGACAGTGCGGCGCTCCCTCAGTACTGACCCTCTGACAGTGCGGCACTCCGTCAGTACTGACCCTCTGACAGTGCGGCGCTCCCTCAGTACTGACCCTCTGACAGTGCGGCACTCCCTCAGTACTGACCCTCTGACAGTGCAGCACTCCCTCAGCACTGACCCTCTGACAGTGCAGCACACCCTTAGTACTGACCCTCTGACAGTGCAGCACTCCCTCAGTACTGACCCTCTGACAGTGCGGCGCTCCCTCAGTACTGACCCTCTGACAGTGCGGCGCTCCCTCAGTACTGACCCTCTGACAGTGCGGCGCTCCCTCAGTACTGACCCTCTGACAGTGCGGCACTCCGTCAGTACTGACCCTCTGACAGTGCGGCACTCCCTCAGTACTGAACCCGGCTGTGCAGCACTCCCTCAGTACTGACCCTCTGACAGTGCAGGACTCCCTCAGTACTGACCTTCTGACAGTGTGGCACTCCCTCAGTACTGACCCTTTGACAGTGCAGCACTCCCTCAGTACTGACCCTCTGACAGTGCGGCACTCCCTCAGTGCTGACCCTCCGACAGTATGGCACTCCCTCAGTACTGACCTGCTGACAGTGCGGCACTCCCTCAGTAATGACACCTCTGACAGTGCAGCTCTCCCTCAGTACTGACCCTTGGACAGTGCAGCACTCCCTCAGCACTGTCCCTCTGGCAGTGCAGCACTCCCTCGGCACTGACCCTCTGACAGTGCAGCTCTCCCTCAGTACTGACCCTTTGACAGTGCAGTGCTCCCTCAGTACTGACCTTCTGACAGTGTCGCACTCCCTCAGTACTGACCCTCTGACAGTGCGGCACTCCCTCAGTACTGACCCTCTGACAGTGCAGCACTCCCTCAGTACTGACCCTCTGACAGTGCGGCACTCCCTCAGTACTGACCCTCTGACAGTGCGGCACTCCCTCAGTACTGACCCTCTGACAGTGCGGCACTCCCTCAGTACTGACCCTCTGACAGTGCAGCACTCCCTCAGTACTGACCCTTGCTGTGCAGCACTCCCTCAGTACTGACCCTCTGACATGCAGGACTCCCTCAGTACTGACCTTCTGACAGTGTGGCACTCCCTCAGTACTGACCCTTTGACAGTGCAGCACTCCCTCAGTCCTGACCCTCTGACAGTGCGGCACTCCCTCAGTACTGACCCTCCGACAGTATGGCACTCACTCAGTACTGACCTGCTGACAGTGCGGCACTCCCTCAGTACTGACACCTCTGACGGTGCAGCTCTCCCTCAGTACTGACCCTTGGACAGTGCAGCACTCCCTCAGCACTGTCCCTCTGACAGTGCAGCACTCCCTCAGCACTGACCCTCTGACAGTGCAGCTCTCCCTCAGTACTGACCCTTTGACAGTGCAGTGCTCCCTCAGTACTGACCTTCTGACAGTGTCGCACTCCCTCAGTACTGACCCTCTGACAGTGCGGCACTCCCTCAGTACTGACCCTCTGACAGTGCAGCACTCCCTCAGGACTGACCATCTGACAGTGCAGCACTCCCTCAGTACTGACCCTCTGACAGTGCGGCACACCCTCAGTACTGACCCTCTGACAGTGCGGCGCTCCCTCAGTCCTGACCCTCTGACAGTGCGGCGCTCCGTCAGTACTGACCCTCTGACAGTGCGGCACTCCCTCAGTATTGACCCTCTGACAGTGCGGCACTCCCTCAGTACTGACCCTCTGACAGTGCGGCGCTCCCTCAGTACTGACCCTCTTGACAGCACGGCGCTCCCTCAGTACTGACCCTCTGACAGTGCAGCACTCCCTCAGTACTGACCCTCTGACAGTGCGGCACTCCCTCAGTACTAACCCCGGCTGTGCAGCACTCCCTCAGTACTGACCTTCTGACAGTGTGGCACTCGCTCAGTACTGACCCTTTGACAGTGCAGCACTCCCTCAGTACTGACCCTCTGACAGTGCGGCACTCCCTCAGTACTGACCCTCCGACAGTATGGCACTCCCTCAGTACTGACCTGCTGACAGTGCGGCACTCCCTCAGTACTGACACCTCTGACAGTGCGGCACTCCCTCAGTACTGACCCTTGGACAGTGCAGCACTCCCTCAGTACTGACTCTCTGACAGTGTGGCACTCCCTCAGTACTGACACTTTGACAGTGCAGCACTCCCTCAGTACTGACCCTCTGACAGTGCGGCACTCCCTCAGTACTGACCCTCCGACAGTATGGCACTCCCTCAGTACTGACACCTCTGACAGTGCAGCTCTCCCTCAGTACTGACCCTCTGACAGTGCAGCTCTCCCTCAGTACTGACCCTTGGACAGTGCAGCACTCCCTCAGCACTGTCCCTCTGACAGTGCAGCACTCCCTCAGCACTGACCCTCTGACAGTGCAGCTCTCCCTCAGTACTGACCCTTTGACAGTGCAGTGCTCCCTCAGTACTGACCTTCTGACAGTGTCGCGCTCCCTCAGTACTGACCCTCTGACAGTGCGGCACTCCCTCAGTACTGACCCTCGGACAGTGCAGCACTCCCTCAGTACTGACCCTCTGACAGTGCGGCACGCCCTCAGTACTGACCCTCTGACAGTGCAGCACTCCCTCAGTACTGACCCCTCTGACAGTCCAGCACTCCCTCAGTACTGACCCTCTGACAGTGCGGCACTCCCTCAGTACTGACCCTCTGACAGTGCGGCACTCCCTCAGTACTGACCCTCTGACAGTGCGGCACTCCCTCAGTACTGACTCTCTGACAGTGCGGCACTCCCTCAGTACTGACCCTCTGACAGTGTGGCACTCCCTCAGTACTGACCCTCTGACAGTGCGGCACTCCCTCAGTACTGAACCTCTGACAGTGCGGCATCCCACAGTATTGACCCTCTGACAGTGCAGCGCTCCCTCAGTACTGACCCTCTGACAGTGCGGCACTCCCTCAGTACTGACATCTCTGTCAGTGCGGCACTCCCTCAGTACTGACCCCCTGACAGTGTGGAACTCCCTCAGTACTGACCCTCTGACAGTGCGGCATCCCACAGTATTGACCCTCTGACAGTGCGGCATTCCCTCAGTACTGACCCTCTGACAGTACGGCACTCCTTCAGTACTGACTCTCTGACAGTGCAGCACTCCATCAGTGCTGACCCTCTGACAGTGCAGCTCCCTCAGTACGGACCCTCTGACAGTGCGGCACTCCCTCCGTACTGACCCTCTGGCAGTGCGGCACTCCCTCAGTACTGACCCTCTGACAGTGAGGCACTCCCTCAGCACTGACCCTCAAACACCGCGGCACTCCCTCAGTACTGACCCTCTGAAAGTGCGGTACTCCCTCAGGACTGACCCCTCTGACAGTCCAGCACTCCCTCAGTACTGACCCTCTGACAGTGCAGCACTGCCTCAGTACTAACCCTCTGACAGTGCGGCAATCCCTCAGTACTGACCCTCTGACAGTGCGGCACTCCCTCAGTACTGACCCTCCGACAGTATGGCACTCCCTCAGTACTGACCTTCTGACAGTGCGGCACTCCCTCAGCACTGACCCTCTGACAGTGCAGCACTCCCTCAGTACTGACCTTCTGACAGTGCGGCACTCCCTCAGTACTGACCCTTTGACAGTGCAGCACTCCCTCAGTACTGACCCTCTGACAGTGCGGCACTCCCTCAGTACTGACCCTCCGACAGTGCGGCACTCCCTCAGTACTGACCCTCTGACAGTGCGGCACTCCCTCAGTGCTGACCTGCTGACAGTGCGGCACTCCCTCAGCACTGACACCTCTGACAGTGCAGCTCTCCCTCAGTACTGACCCTTTGACAGTGCAGCACTCCCTCAGTACTGACCCTCTGACAGTGCAGCACTCCCTCAGTACTGACCCTCTGACAGTGCAGCACTCCCTCAGTACTGACCCTCTGACAGTGCCGCACTCCATCAGTACTGACCCTCTGACTGTGCATCTCCCTCAGTACTGACCCTCTGACAGTGCGGCACTCCCTCAGCACTGACCCTCAAACACTGCGGCACGCCCTCAGTACTGACCCTCTGACAGTGCAGCACTCCCTCAGTACTGACCCTCTGACAGTGCAGCACTCCCTCAGTACTGACCCTCTGACAGTGCGGCACTCCCTCAGTACTGACCTTCTGACAGTGCGGCACTCCCTCAGCACTGACCCTCTGACAGTGCAGCACTCCCTCAGCACTGACCCTCTGACAGTGCGGCACTCCCTCAGTACTGACCTTCTGACAGTGTGGCACACCCTTAGTACTGACCCTCTGACAGTGCGGCACTCTCTCAGTACTGACCCTCTGACAGTGCGGCATTCCCCCAGTACTGACCCTCTGACAGTGCGGCACTCCCTCAGTACTGACCCTCTGACAGTGCGGCGCTCCCTCAGTACTGACCCTCTGACAGTGCGGCACTCCCTCAGTACTGACCCTCTGACAGTGCGGCACTCCCTCAGTACTGACCCTCTGACAGTGCGGCACTCCCTCAGTACTGACTCTCTGACAGTGCGGCACTCCCTCAGTACTGACCCTCTGACAGTGTGGCACTCCCTCAGTACTGACCCTCTGACAGTGCGGCACTCCCTCAGTACTGAACCTCTGACAGTGCGGCATCCCACAGTATTGACCCTCTGACAGTGCAGCGCTCCCTCAGTACTGACCCTCTGACAGTGCGGCACTCCCTCAGTACTGACATCTCTGTCAGTGCGGCACTCCCTCAGTACTGACCCCCTGACAGTGTGGCACTCCCTCAGTACTGACCCTCTGACAGTGCGGCATCCCACAGTATTGACCCTCTGACAGTGCGGCATTCCCTCAGTACTGACCCTCTGACAGTACGGCACTCCTTCAGTACTGACTCTCTGACAGTGCAGCACTCCATCAGTGCTGACCCTCTGACAGTGCAGCTCCCTCAGTACGGACCCTCTGACAGTGCGGCACTCCCTCCGTACTGACCCTCTGGCAGTGCGGCACTCCCTCAGTACTGACCCTCTGACAGTGAGGCACTCCCTCAGCACTGACCCTCAAACACCGCGGCACTCCCTCAGTACTGACCCTCTGAAAGTGCGGTACTCCCTCAGGACTGACCCCTCTGACAGTCCAGCACTCCCTCAGTACTGACCCTCTGACAGTGCAGCACTCCCTCAGTACTAACCCTCTGACAGTGCGGCAATCCCTCAGTACTGACCCTCTGACAGTGCGGCACTCCCTCAGTACTGACCCTCCGACAGTATGGCACTCCCTCAGTACTGACCTTCTGACAGTGCGGCACTCCCTCAGCACTGACCCTCTGACAGTGCAGCACTCCCTCAGTACTGACCTTCTGACAGTGCGGCACTCCCTCAGTACTGACCCTTTGACAGTGCAGCACTCCCTCAGTACTGACCCTCTGACAGTGCGGCACTCCCTCAGTACTGACCCTCCGACAGTATGGCACTCCCTCAGTACTGACCTGCTGACAGTACGGCACTCCCTCAGTACTGACACCTCTGACAGTGCAGCTCTCCCTCAGTACTGACCCTTTGACAGTGCCGCACTCCCTCAGTACTGACCCTCTGACAGTGCAGCACTCCATCAGTACTGACCCTCTGACTGTGCATATCCCTCAGTACGGACCCTCTGACAGTGCGGCACTCCCTCAGCACTGACCCTCAAACACTGCGGCACTCCCTCAGTACTGACCCTCTGACAGTCCAGCACTCCCTCAGTACTGACCCTCTGACAGTGCAGCACTCCCTCAGTACTAACCCTCTGACAGTGCGGCAATCCCTCAGTACTGACCCTCTGACAGTGCAGCACTCCCTCAGTACTGACCCTCCGACAGTATGGCACTCCCTCAGTACTGACCTTCTGACAGTGCGGCACTCCCTCAGCACTGACCCTCTGACAGTGCGGCACTCCCTCAGCACTGACCCTCTGACAGTGCGGCACTCCCTCAGTACTGACCTTCTGACAGTGTGGCACACCCTTAGTACTGACCCTCTGACAGTGCGGCACTCTCTCAGTACTGACCCTCTGACAGTGCGGCACTCCCCCAGTACTGACCCTCTGACAGTGCGGCGCTCCCTCAGTACTGACCCTCTGACAGTGCGGCACTCCCTCAGCACTGACCCTCTGACAGTGCGGCACTCCCTCAGTACTGACACTCTGACAGTGCAGCGCTCCCTCAGTACTGACCCTCTGGTCGTGCAGCACTCCCTCAGTACTGACCCTCTGACAGTGCGGCACTCCCTCAGTACTGACCCTCTGACAGTGCGGCACTCCCTCAGTACTGACCCTCTTGACAGCACGGCACTCCCTCAGTACTGACCCCTCTGACAGTCCAGCACTCCCTCAGTACTGACCCTCTGACAGTGCAGCACTCCCTCAGTACTAACCCTCTGACAGTGCGGCACTCCCTCAGTACTGACCCTCCGACAGTATGGCACTCCCTCAGTACTGACACCTCTGACAATGCAGCTCTCCCTCAGTACTGACCCTCTGGCAGTGCGGCACTCCCTCAGTACTGACCCTCTGACAGTGAGGCACTCCCTCAGCACTGACCCTCAAACACCGCGGCACTCCCTCAGTACTGACCCTCTGAAAGTGCGGTACTCCCTCAGGACTGACCCCTCTGACAGTCCAGCACTCCCTCAGTACTGACCCTCTGACAGTGCAGCACTCCCTCAGTACTAACCCTCTGACAGTGCGGCAATCCCTCAGTACTGACCCTCTGACAGTGCGGCACTCCCTCAGTACTGACCCTCCGACAGTATGGCACTCCCTCAGTACTGACCTTCTGACAGTGCGGCACTCCCTCAGCACTGACCCTCTGACAGTGCAGCACTCCCTCAGTACTGACCTTCTGACAGTGCGGCACTCCCTCAGTACTGACCCTTTGACAGTGCAGCACTCCCTCAGTACTGACCCTCTGACAGTGCGGCACTCCCTCAGTACTGACCCTCCGACAGTATGGCACTCCCTCAGTACTGACCTGCTGACAGTGCGGCACTCCCTCAGTACTGAACCTCTGACAGTGCAGCTCTCCCTCAGTACTGACCCTTTGACAGTGCAGCACTCCCTCAGTACTGACCGTCTGACAGTGCAGCACTCCCTCAGTACTGACCCTCTGACAGTGCAGCACTCCCTCAGTACTGACCCTCTGACAGTGCAGCACTCCATCAGTACTGACCCTCTGACAATGCGGCACTCCCTCAGTACTGACCCTTTGACAGTGCAGCACTCCCTCAGTACTGACCGTCTGACAGTGCAGCACTCCCTCAGTACTGACCCTCTGACAGTGCAGCACTCCCTCAGTACTGACCCTCTGACAGTGCAGCACTCCCTCAGTACTGACCCTCTGACAGTGCATCTCCCTCAGTACGGACCCTCTGACAGTGCGGCACTCCCTCAGTACTGACCCTCTGACAGTGCGGCAATCCCTCAGTACTGACCCTCTGACAGTGCGGCACTCCCTCAGTACTGACCCTCCGACAGTATGGCACTCCCTCAGTACTGACCTTCTGACAGTGCGGCACTCCCTCAGCACTGACCCTCTGACAGTGCGGCACTCCCTCAGCACTGACCCTCTGACAGTGCGGCACTCCCTCAGTACTGACCTTCTGACAGTGTGGCACACCCTTAGTACTGACCCTCTGATAGTGCGGCACTCTCTCAGTACTGACCCTCTGACAGTGCGGCACTCCCCCAGTACTGACCCTCTGACAGTGCGGCACTCCCTCAGTACTGACCCTCTGACAGTGCGGCGCTCCCTCAGTACTGACCCTCTGACAGTGCGGCACTCCCTCAGTACTGACCCTCTGACAGTGCGGCACTCCCTCAGTACTGACCCTCTGACAGTGCAGCGCTCCCTCAGTACTGACCCTCTGGTCGTGCAGCACTCCCTCAGTACTGACCCTCTGACAGTGCGGCACTCCCTCAGTACTGACCCTCTGACAGTGCGGCACTCCCTCAGTACTGACCCTCTTGACAGCACGGCACTCCCTCAGTACTGACCCCTCTGACAGTCCAGCACTCCCTCAGTACTGACCCTCTGACAGTGCAGCACTCCCTCAGTACTAACCCTCTGACAGTGCGGCACTCCCTCAGTACTGACCCTCCGACAGTATGGCACTCCCTCAGTACTGACACCTCTGACAATGCAGCTCTCCCTCAGTACTGACCCTTTGACAGTGCAGCACTCCCTCAGTACTGACCCTCTGACAGTGCGGCACTCACTCAGTACTGACCCTCTGACAGTATGGCACTCCCTCAGTACTGACCCTTTGACAGTGCAGCACTCCCTCAGTACCCACCCTCTGACAGTGCGGCACTCCCTCAGCACTGACCCTCTGACAGTGCGGCACTCCCTCAGTACTGACCCTCTGACAGTGCGGCACTCCCTCAGTACTGACCCTCTGACAGTGCGGCACTCCCTCAGTACTGACCCTCTGACAGTTCGGCACTCCCTCAGCACTGACCCTCTGACAGTGCGGCACTCCCTCAGTACTGACCCTCTGACAGTGCGGCACTCCCTCAGTACTGACCCTCTGACAGTGCGGCACTCCCTCAGTACTGACCCTCCGACAGTATGGCACTCCCTCAGTACTGACCTTCTGTCAGTGCGGCACTCCCTCAGTACTGACCCTCCGACAGTATGGCACTCCCTCAGTACTGACCTTCTGACAGTGCGGCACTCCCTCAGTACTGACCCTCCGACAGTATGGCACTCCCTCAGTACTGACCCTCCGACAGTATGGCACTCCCTCAGTACTGACACCTCTGACAGTGCAGCACTCCCTCAGCACTGACCCTCTGACAGTGCAGCACTCCCTTAGTAGTGACCCTCTGACAGTGCGGCACTCCCTCAGTACTGACCCTCTGACAGTGCGGCGCTCCCTCAGTACTGACCCTCTGACAGTGCGGCGCTTCCCTCAGTACTGACCCTCTGACAGTGCGGGACTCCCTCAGTACTGACCCTCTGACAGTGCGGCACTCCCTCAGTACTGACCCTCTGACAGTGCGGCGCTCCCTCAGTACTGACCCTCTGGTCGTGCAGCACTCCCTCAGTACTGACCCTCTGACAGTTCGGCACTCCCTCAGTACTGACCCTCTGACAGTGCGGCACTCCCTCAGTACTGACCCTCAGACAGTGCGGCGCTTCCCTCAGTACTGACCCTCTGACAGTGCGGCGCTCCCTCAGTACTGACCCTCTGACAGTGCGGCACTCCCTCAGTACTGACCCTCTGACAGTGCGGCACTCCCTCAGTACTGACTCTCTGACAGTGCGGCACTCCCTCAGTACTGACCCTCTGACAGTGTGGCACTCCCTCAGTACTGACCCTCTGACAGTGCGGCACTCCCTCAGTACTGAACCTCTGACAGTATGGCACTCCCACAGTATTGACCCTCTGACAGTGCAGCGCTCCCTCAGTACTGACCCTCTGACAGTGCGGCACTCCCTCAGTACTGACATCTCTGTCAGTGCGGCACTCCCTCAGTACTGACCCCCTGACAGTGTGGCACTCCCTCAGTACTGACCCTCTGACAGTGCGGCATCCCACAGTATTGACCCTCTGACAGTGCAGCATTCCCTCAGTACTGACCCTCTGACAGTACGGCACTCCTTCAGTACTGACTCTCTGACAGTGCAGCACTCCATCAGTGCTGACCCTCTGACAGTGCAGCTCCCTCAGTACGGACCCTCTGACAGTGCGGCACTCCCTCCGTACTGACCCTCTGGCAGTGCGGCACTCCCTCAGTACTGACCCTCTGACAGTGAGGCACTCCCTCAGCACTGACCCTCAAACACCGCGGCACTCCCTCAGTACTGACCCTCTGAAAGTGCGGTACTCCCTCAGGACTGACCCCTCTGACAGTCCAGCACTCCCTCAGTACTGACCCTCTGACAGTGCAGCACTCCCTCAGTACTAACCCTCTGACAGTGCGGCAATCCCTCAGTACTGACCCTCTGACAGTGCGGCACTCCCTCAGTACTGACCCTCCGACAGTATGGCACTCCCTCAGTACTGACCTTCTGACAGTGCGGCACTCCATCAGTACTGACCCTCTGACAGTGCGGCACTCCCTCAGTACTGACCCTCTGACAGTGCGGCACTCCCTCAGCACTGACCCTCTGACAGTGCGGCACTCCCTCAGCACTGACCCTCTGACAGTGCAGCACTCCCTCAGTACTGACCTTCTGACAGTGCGGCACTCCCTCAGTACTGACCCTTTGACAGTGCAGCACTCCCTCAGTACTGACCCTCTGACAGTGCGGCACTCCCTCAGTACTGACCCTCCGACAGTATGGCACTCCCTCAGTACTGACCTGCTGACAGTGCGGCACTCCCTCAGTACTGACACCTCTGACAGTGCAGCTCTCCCTCAGTACTGACCCTTTGACAGTGCAGCACTCCCTCAGTACTGACCCTCTGACAGTGCAGCACTCCCTCAGTACTGACCCTCTGACAGTGCGGCACTCCCTCAGCACTGACCCTCAAACACTGCGGCACTCCCTCAGTACTGACCCTCTGACAGTGCGGCGCTTCCCTCAGTACTGACCCTCTGACAGTGCGGCACTCCCTCAGTACTGACCCTCTGACAGTGCGGCACTCCCTCAGTACTGACCCTCTGACAGTGCGGCGCTCCCTCAGTACTGACCCTCTGGTCGTGCAGCACTCCCTCAGTACTGACCCTCTGACAGTTCGGCACTCCCTCAGTACTGACCCTCTGACAGTGCGGCACTCCCTCAGTACTGACCCTCAGACAGTGCGGCGCTTCCCTCAGTACTGACCCTCTGACAGTGCGGCACTCCCTCAGTACTGACCCTCTGACAGTGCGGCACTCCCTCAGTACTGACCCTCTGACAGTGCGGCACTCCCTCAGTACTGACTCTCTGACAGTGCGGCACTCCCTCAGTACTGACCCTCTGACAGTGTGGCACTCCCTCAGTACTGACCCTCTGACAGTGCGGCACTCCCTCAGTACTGAACCTCTGACAGTGCGGCATCCCACAGTATTGACCCTCTGACAGTGCAGCGCTCCCTCAGTACTGACCCTCTGACAGTGCGGCACTCCCTCAGTACTGACATCTCTGTCAGTGCGGCACTCCCTCAGTACTGACCCCCTGACAGTGTGGCACTCCCTCAGTACTGACCCTCTGACAGTGCGGCATCCCACAGTATTGACCCTCTGACAGTGCAGCATTCCCTCAGTACTGACCCTCTGACAGTACGGCACTCCTTCAGTACTGACTCTCTGACAGTGCAGCACTCCATCAGTGCTGACCCTCTGACAGAGCAGCTCCCTCAGTACGGACCCTCTGACAGTGCGGCACTCCCTCCGTACTGACCCTCTGGCAGTGCGGCACTCCCTCAGTACTGACCCTCTGACAGTGAGGCACTCCCTCAGCACTGACCCTCAAACACCGCGGCACTCCCTCAGTACTGACCCTCTGAAAGTGCGGTACTCCCTCAGGACTGACCCCTCTGACAGTCCAGCACTCCCTCAGTACTGACCCTCTGACAGTGCAGCACTCCCTCAGTACTAACCCTCTGACAGTGCGGCAATCCCTCAGTACTGACCCTCTGACAGTGCGGCACTCCCTCAGTACTGACCCTCCGACAGTATGGCACTCCCTCAGTACTGACCTTCTGACAGTGCGGCACTCCCTCAGCACTGACCCTCTGACAGTGCAGCACTCCCTCAGTACTGACCTTCTGACAGTGCGGCACTCCCTCAGTACTGACCCTTTGACAGTGCAGCACTCCCTCAGTACTGACCCTCTGACAGTGCGGCACTCCCTCAGTACTGACCCTCCGACAGTATGGCACTCCCTCAGTACTGACCTGCTGACAGTGCGGCACTCCCTCAGTACTGACACCTCTGACAGTGCAGCTCTCCCTCAGTACTGACCCTTTGACAGTGCAGCACTCCCTCAGTACTGACCCTCTGACAGTGCAGCACTCCCTCAGTACTGACCCTCAAACACTGCGGCACTCCCTCAGTACTGACCCTCTGACAGTGCGGCACTCCCACAGTACTGACCCCTCTGACAGTCCAGCACTCCCTCAGTACTGACCCTCTGACAGTGCAGCACTCCCTCAGTACTAACCCTCTGACAGTGCGGCAATCCCTCAGTACTGACCCTCTGACAGTGCAGCACTCCCTCAGTACTGACCCTCCGACAGTATGGCACTCCCTCAGTACTGACCTTCTGACAGTGCGGCACTCCCTCAGCACTGACCCTCTGACAGTGCAGCACTCCCTCAGTACTGACCTTCTGACAGTGTGGCACACCCTTAGTACTGACCCTCTGACAGTGCGGCACTCTCTCAGTACTGACCCTCTGACAGTGCGGCACTCCCCCAGTACTGACCCTCTGACAGTGCGGCACTCCCTCAGTACTGGCCCTCTGACAGTGCGGCGCTCCCTCAGTACTGACCCTCTGACAGTGCGGCACTCCCTCAGTACTGACCCTCTGACAGTGCGGCACTCCCTCAGTACTGACCCTCTGACAGTGCAGCGCTCCCTCAGTACTGACCCTCTGGTCGTGCAGCACTCCCTCAGTACTGACCCTCTGACAGTGCGGCACTCCCTCAGTACTGACCCTCTGACAGTGCGGCACTCCCTCAGTACTGACCCCTCTGACAGTCCAGCACTCCCTCAGTACTGACCCTCTGACAGTGCAGCACTCCCTCAGTACTAACCCTCTGACAGTGCGGCACTCCCTCAGTACTGACCCTCCGACAGTATGGCACTCCCTCAGTACTGACACCTCTGACTGTGCAGCTCTCCCTCAGTACTGACCCTTTGACAGTGCAGCACTCCCTCAGTACTGACCCTCTGACAGTGCGGCACTCACTCAGTACTGACCCTCTGACAGTATGGCACTCCCTCAGTACTGACCCTTTGACAGTGCAGCACTCCCTCAGTACCCACCCTCTGACAGTGCGGCACTCCCTCAGCACTGACCCTCTGACAGTGCGGCACTCCCTCAGTACTGACCCTCTGACAGTGCGGCACTCCCTCAGTACTGACCCTCTGACAGTGCGGCACTCCCTCAGTACTGACCCTCTGACAGTTCGGCACTCCCTCAGCACTGACCCTCTGACAGTGCGGCACTCCCTCAGTACTGACCCTCTGACAGTGCGGCACTCCCTCAGTACTGACCCTCCGACAGTATGGCACTCCCTCAGTACTGACCTTCTGTCAGTGCGGCACTCCCTCAGTACTGACCCTCCGACAGTATGGCACTCCCTCAGTACTGACCTTCTGACAGTGCGGCACTCCCTCAGTACTGACCCTCAGACAGTATGGCACTCCCTCAGTACTGACCCTCCGACAGTATGGCACTCCCTCAGTACTGACACCTCTGACAGTGCAGCACTCCCTCAGCACTGACCCTCTGACAGTGCAGCACTCCCTTAGTAGTGACCCTCTGACAGTGCGGCACTCCCTCAGTACTGACCCTCTGACAGTGCGGCGCTCCCTCAGTACTGACCCTCTGACAGTGCGGCGCTTCCCTCAGTACTGACCCTCTGACAGTGCGGCACTCCCTCAGTACTGACCCTCTGACAGTGCGGCACTCCCTCAGTACTGACCCTCAGACAGTGCGGCGCTTCCCTCAGTACTGACCCTCTGACAGTGCGGCACTCCCTCAGTACTGACCCTCTGACAGTGCGGCACTCCCTCAGTACTGACCCTCTGACAATGCGGCGCTCCCTCAGTACTGACCCTCTGACAGTGCGGCTCTCCCTCAGTACTGACCCTCTGACAGTGCGGCGCTCCTTCAGTACTGACACTCTGACAGTGCAGCACTCCCTCAGTACTGACCCTCTGACAGTGCGGCACTCCCTCAGTACTGACCCTCTGACAGTGCGGCACTCCCTCAGTACTGACCCTCTGACAGTGCGGCACTCCCTCAGTACTGACCCTCTGACAGTGCGGCACTCCCTCATACTGACCCTCTGACAGTGCGGCACTCCCTCAGTACTGACCCTCTGACAGTGCGGCACTCCCTCAGTACTGACTCTCTGACAGTGCGGCACTCCCTCAGTACTGACCCTCTGACAGTGCGGCACTCCCTCAGTACTGACTCTCTGACAGTGCGGCACTCCCTCAGTACTGAGGTGGGGCAGACCTGTGACTGAACCTATTAGCCTCTGTCTGACGGACACAAATTGACAAATGGTTCACATCAGGAAGTGACATTTCACAGACGGTTAGTACCTTGTTCAGCTATTTAGCTTAATTGTGATTTAAAGAGAGTTTGGCTGTGAGGGTAGCTGCTGATCCCTCAGGCAGGCCTGAATCAAATGGGCCGTACATGGCTGTCTAACTTGCCAGAGATGTGCGTGTAAGCCAGGTCTGACCTGCAGATCGTTCCCAGGCCGCAGCCCTCCCTGTTTCTCTCCTCATGCTCCGGCCTCTGGGCCCTCAGTGGGAGGAGGTCGTCAGGCGAACGTTTACACTGAGCCCAGAAAGCTAGGCCCGGAGGCAGTCATTTCCCCTGCCAACACCGCCTCAGCACCACGCGGCAGAGGAACCCCCAAATTCCTGACCGTCCCTGTGCCTTCGAACATAAAATCCCCCCCCCCCCCCCCCCAAAAAAAAACATCCGGTGCGCCACCCCGCAGCCTGGAGATTTTCACAATCGGAAAATGCCGGACAGGGGGGCTGCACTCGTCCGTCCGCGGGAGGCTGAGGGAGGGCCTGCCATTGAGACAGGCCTTCACCGTGTGAAAGGGGTTTCGCCGGGGGTGGGGGGGGGGGGGGGGGGGCGTTGTCGAGAATTAGGGCGAGACTTTCTCCGATGTCGGGGACGTCCAAATTCGGGCAGGAAACGTTCCGCCGAGCGGGCCCCGTAAGGAGACTCCGATGACAGTGAGGTAACCGTCGGGCGTTTTCACGTGGATGGAGGAGTGGAATTGGGGGGGAATCTCGCAGTCTTCGGGTTCCGGGCGCCCCGAGGAGGTCGGCAACCTGGATCCTCTCCGATGATAAGGCAGTCTCCGATAAATCCAACCTGGGAATTCAGCAGCAACCCCTTTCCCCAGGGTGCGGGGAGAATGTGGGACTCGCTCCCACGGGGAGTGGGGAGAATGAGGGACTCGCTCCCCACGGGGAGTGGGGAGAATGTGGGGCTCACTCCCACGGGGAGTGGGGAGAATGTGGGACTCGCTCCCCACGGGGAGTGGGGAGAATGTGGGACTCGCTCCCACGGGGAGTGGGGAGAACGTGGGGCTCGCTCCCACGGGGAGTGGGGAGAATGTGGGACTCGCTCCCACGGGGAGTGGGGAGAATGTGGGACTCGCATCCACGGGGAGTGGGGAGAATGTGGGACTCGCTCCCACGGGGAGTGGGGGAGAATGTGGGACTCGCTCCCACGGGGAGTGGGGAGAATGTGGGACTCGCTCCCACGGGGAGTGGGGAGAATGTGGGACTCGCTCCCACGGGGAGTGGGGAGAATGTGGGACTCGCTCCCACGGGGAGTGGGGAGAACGTGGGACTCGCTCCCACGGGGAGTGGGGAGAAGGTGGGACTCGCTCCCCACGGGGAGTGGGGAGAATGTGGGACTCGCTCCCACGGGGAGTGGGGAGAATGTGGGACTCGCTCCCACGGGGAGTGGGGAGAATTTGGGACTCGCTCCCACGGGGAGTGGGGAGAATGTGGGACTCGCTCCCACGGGGAGTGATCGAGGTGAATCGAGTCAAGACCGTTAAGATGAAAGCTGGATAAACACATGAGGGAGGGAGGAATAAAGGGAGATGCTGATTGGGTGAGATGGAGAGAGGGAGAGGGAGGAAGCCCGAGGACAGCATAGTGAGTGGCAGGGAGCAGTGTCTCGCTACCATAAACGCAACGTGATTCTACCAAATCCAAATCCAATCGGAGCGTAGCTTCAAAGAATTTGCTTTCCTGCTCTCGCACACCATCACCTGACCTGGAGGAGGTCACTTTGAGGATGAGCGCGTGGCTCATTCCGACGTCAGGAATGTGGCCGAGAGGGTTTTGGCCGCCACGAGGAGGTTGGTGAAGGGTCGTGGCATGGGGTCTCAAGGCAGCCCCCCCGGTAGTGTCATCTCAGCTCCTTGGGCCTATAGGCAAGGCCTTTGCCAACGCCAGAGTCACAGCCCTGGTGGTTCGATCAACGACTTCCTGCCCCGCCAATCACCACCGCCCACCCCACCCCCACCTTCTCCGAGCTGTCGCTGGTCTCCCGAAACGCCGGTCGCGACGCCACCGTCTCGAGACCCATCAAAAGATCTCCGTCGTCCAATGGGAGTGATTCTTGACTGTCAGTCACAAGGCTGAAGGTCCCTAATATCCCGAGACGGCCTTTTGTTTGGAAAGACGCTCCCGATTCACCCCTGGGTTCTAGGGATGATCTTTAATTCTTGGAGCCTCCTCTCTAGCGGGGGGGGGGGGGGGGGGGCGGTGGCAGGATGTTGGAAAAACAAGATAGGCCCCAGGCTCAGAGGGATTGTTGCCATTCAGGCCATCATGTTGGCCTCGTCCATCGACAAGGTGAGGCCGCGCCACGGAAGGAGATCTCGGAGGGTTCAATAAAAGCTCGGTCCAAGAGATGGGCTCTCCAAGGTCCACCCTCAAGCTGAGAGACAGAGAGAGAGAGAGAGAGAGAGAGGTGGAGAGAACTCGGGGAGGGATTTGCAGAGCTCACGGACCACCCCGGGGCAGCTGAAGGCACGGCCACCGATGGTGGAGCGATGGGCGCCAGACCTGGAGAAGCGTGGAGGACTGGGAGGGTCGTCCGAGGGTGTCGGTGGGGGGGGGGGGGGGGGGGGGGGGTGGCGAGGCTGGAGGAGGTGGTCAAGATCTCCGTCCCGTACCGGTGGAACTACCAAGATGGGTTAAATCCAAAAAGCAGGCCGAGCGGGGATACTTAGTGGGAGAAAGTGCCCCGTTTAATCAGCCGTGCTGTGCAGAACCAGGGGATAGTGATCCCTGAGGCTGTCTACATTGAGGGGTCGCGGCCCTGGGTGCGTCTGGATCGAGAGTCCAGAGGCTTGATGCAGCGGGGGCAGCAGGAGAGAGCTGACAACACAGTACTGACCCTCTGACAGTGCGGCACTCCCTCAGTACTGACCCTCTGACAGTGCAGCACTCCCTCAGTACTGACCCTCTGACAGTGCAGCACTCACTCAGTACTGACCCTCTGACAGGGCAGCACTCCCTCAGTACTGACCCTCTGACAGTGCGGCACTCCCTCAGTACTGACCCTCTGACAGTGCAGCACTCCCTCAGTTGTGACCCTCTGACAGTGCGGCACTCCCTCACTCCTGAACCTCTGACAGTGCGGCACTCCCTCAGTACTGACCCCGGCTGTGCAGCACTCCCTCAGTACTGACCCTCTGACAGTGCAGCACTCCCTCAGTGCTGACCCTCTGACAGTGCAGCACTCCCTCAGTACTGACCCTCTGACAGTGCGGCACTCCCTCAGTACTGACCCTCTGACAGTGCGGCACTCCCTCAGTACTGACCCTCTGACAGTGCGGCACTCCCTCAGTACTGACTCTCTGACAGTGCGGCACTCCCTCAGTACTGACCCTCTGACAGTGTGGCACTCCCTCAGTACTGACCCTCTGACAGTGCGGCACTCCCTCAGTACTGACCCTCTGACAGTGCGGCATCCCACAGTACTGACCCTCTGACAGTGCGGCATTCCCTCAGTACTGACCCTCTGACAGTACGGCACTCCTTCAGTCCTGACTCTCTGACAGTGCAGCACTCCATCAGTACTGACCCTCTGACAGTGCAGCTCCCTCAGTTCGGACCCTCTGACAGTGCGGCACTCCCTCCGTACTGACCCTCTGGCAGTGCGGCACTCCCGCAGTACTGACCCTCTGACAGTGAGGCACTCCATCAGCACTGACCCTCAAACACTGCGGCACTCCCTCAGTACTGACCCTCTGACAGTGCGGCACTCCCTCAGTACTGACCCCTCTGACAGTCCAGCACTCCCTCAGTACTGACCCTCTGACAGTGCAGCACTCCCTCAGTACTAACCCTCTGACAGTGCGGCAATCCCTCAGTACTGACCCTCTGACAGTGCGGCACTCCCTCAGTACTGACCCTCCGACAGTATGGCACTCCCTCAGTACTGACCTTCTGACAGTGCGGCACTCCCTCAGCACTGACCCTCTGACAGTGCAGCACTCCCTCAGTACTGACCTTCTGACAGTGTAGCACTCCCTCAGTACTGACCCTTTGACAGTGCAGCACTCCCTCAGTACTGACCCTCTGACAGTGCGGCACTCCCTCAGTACTGACATCTCTGACAGTGCAGCTCTCCCTCAGTACTGACCCTTTGACAGTGCAGCACTCCCTCAGTACTGACCCTCTGACAGTGCAGCACTCCATCAGTACTGACCCTCTGACAGTGCAGCTCCCTCAGTACGGACCCACTGACAGTGCGGCACTCCCTCAGTACTGACCCTCTGACAGTGCAGCACTCCCTCAGTACTGACCCTCCGACAGAATGGCACTCCCTCAGTACTGACCTTCTGACAGTGCGGCACTCCCTCAGTACTGACCCTCTGACAGTGCATCACTCCCTCAGCACTGACCCTCTGACAGTGCAGCACTCCCTCAGTACTGACCTTCTGACAGTGTGGCACTCCCTCAGTACTGACCCTTTGACAGTGCAGCACTCCCTCAGTACTGACCTGCTGACAGTGCGGCACTCCCTCAGTACTGACATCTCTGACAGTGCAGCTCTCCCTCAGTACTGACCCTTTGACAGTGCAGCACTCCCTCAGTACTGACCCTCTGACAGTGCAGCACTCCATCAGTACTGACCCTCTGACAGTGCAGCTCCCTCAGTATGGACCCTCTGACAGTGCGGCACTCCCTCAGTACTGACCCTCTGACAGTGCAGCACTCCCTCAGTACTAACCCTCTGACAGTGCGGCAATCCCTCAGTACTGACCCTCTGACAGTGCGGCACTCCCTCAGTACTGACCCTCCGACAGAATGGCACTCCCTCAGTACTGACCATCTGACAGTGCGGCACTCCCTCAGCACTGACCCTCTGACAGTGCAGCACTCCCTCAGTACTCACCTTCTGACAGTGTGGCACTCCCTCAGGACTGACCCTTTGACAGTGCAGCACTCCCTCAGTACTGACCCTCTAACAGTGCGGCACTCCCTCAGTACTGACCCTCCGACAGTATGGCACTCCCTCAGTACTGACCTGCTGACAGTGCGGCACTCCCTCAGTACTGACACCTCTGACAGTGCAGCTCTCCCTCAGTACTGACCCTTTGACAGTGCAGCACTCCCTCAGCACTGTCCCTCTGACAGTGCAGCACTCCCTCAGTACTGACCCTCTGACAGTGCGGCAATCCCTCAGTACTGATCCTCTGACAGTGCGGCACTCCCTCAGCACTGACCCTCTGACAGTGCAGCTCTCCCTCAGTACTGACCCTTTGACAGTGCGGCACTCCCTCAGTACTGACCCTCTGACAGTGCGGCACTCCCTCAGTACTGACCCTCTGACTGTGCAGTGCTCCCTCAGCACTGACCCTCTGACAGTGCAGCGCTCCCTCAGTACTGAACCTCTGACAGAGCGGCACTCCCTCAGTACTGACCCTCTGACAGTACGGCATTCCCTCAGTACTGACCCTCTGACAGTGCGGCACTCCCTCAGTACTGACCCTCCGACAGTATGGCACTCCCTCAGTACTGACCTTCTGACAGTGCGGCACTCCCTCAGTACTGACCCTTTGACAGTGCAGCACTCCCTCAGTACTGACCCTCTGACAGTGCAGCACTCCCTCAGCACTGACCCTCTGACAGTGCAGCACACCCTTAGTACTGACCCTCTGACAGTGCAGCACTCCCTCAGTACTGACCCTCTGACAGTGCGGCGCTCCCTCAGTACTGACCCTCTGACAGTGCGGCGCTCCCTCAGTACTGACCCTCTGACAGTGCGGCGCTCCCTCAGTACTGACCCTCTGACAGTGCGGCACTCCGTCAGTACTGACCCTCTGACAGTGCGGCGCTCCCTCAGTACTGACCCTCTGACAGTGCGGCACTCCCTCAGTACTGACCCTCTGACAGTGCAGCACTCCCTCAGCACTGACCCTCTGACAGTGCAGCACACCCTTAGTACTGACCCTCTGACAGTGCAGCACTCCCTCAGTACTGACCCTCTGACAGTGCGGCGCTCCCTCAGTACTGACCCTCTGACAGTGCGGCGCTCCCTCAGTACTGACCCTCTGACAGTGCGGCGCTCCCTCAGTACTGACCCTCTGACAGTGCGGCACTCCGTCAGTACTGACCCTCTGACAGTGCGGCACTCCCTCAGTACTGAACCCGGCTGTGCAGCACTCCCTCAGTACTGACCCTCTGACAGTGCAGGACTCCCTCAGTACTGACCTTCTGACAGTGTGGCACTCCCTCAGTACTGACCCTTTGACAGTGCAGCACTCCCTCAGTACTGACCCTCTGACAGTGCGGCACTCCCTCAGTGCTGACCCTCCGACAGTATGGCACTCCCTCAGTACTGACCTGCTGACAGTGCGGCACTCCCTCAGTAATGACACCTCTGACAGTGCAGCTCTCCCTCAGTACTGACCCTTGGACAGTGCAGCACTCCCTCAGCACTGTCCCTCTGGCAGTGCAGCACTCCCTCGGCACTGACCCTCTGACAGTGCAGCTCTCCCTCAGTACTGACCCTTTGACAGTGCAGTGCTCCCTCAGTACTGACCTTCTGACAGTGTCGCACTCCCTCAGTACTGACCCTCTGACAGTGCGGCACTCCCTCAGTACTGACCCTCTGACAGTGCAGCACTCCCTCAGTACTGACCCTCTGACAGTGCGGCACTCCCTCAGTACTGACCCTCTGACAGTGCGGCACTCCCTCAGTACTGACCCTCTGACAGTGCGGCACTCCCTCAGTACTGACCCTCTGACAGTGCAGCACTCCCTCAGTACTGACCCTTGCTGTGCAGCACTCCCTCAGTACTGACCCTCTGACATGCAGGACTCCCTCAGTACTGACCTTCTGACAGTGTGGCACTCCCTCAGTACTGACCCTTTGACAGTGCAGCACTCCCTCAGTCCTGACCCTCTGACAGTGCGGCACTCCCTCAGTACTGACCCTCCGACAGTATGGCACTCACTCAGTACTGACCTGCTGACAGTGCGGCACTCCCTCAGTACTGACACCTCTGACGGTGCAGCTCTCCCTCAGTACTGACCCTTGGACAGTGCAGCACTCCCTCAGCACTGTCCCTCTGACAGTGCAGCACTCCCTCAGCACTGACCCTCTGACAGTGCAGCTCTCCCTCAGTACTGACCCTTTGACAGTGCAGTGCTCCCTCAGTACTGACCTTCTGACAGTGTCGCACTCCCTCAGTACTGACCCTCTGACAGTGCGGCACTCCCTCAGTACTGACCCTCTGACAGTGCAGCACTCCCTCAGGACTGACCATCTGACAGTGCAGCACTCCCTCAGTACTGACCCTCTGACAGTGCGGCACACCCTCAGTACTGACCCTCTGACAGTTCGGCGCTCCCTCAGTCCTGACCCTCTGACAGTGCGGCGCTCCGTCAGTACTGACCCTCTGACAGTGCGGCACTCCCTCAGTATTGACCCTCTGACAGTGCGGCACTCCCTCAGTACTGACCCTCTGACAGTGCGGCGCTCCCTCAGTACTGACCCTCTTGACAGCACGGCGCTCCCTCAGTACTGACCCTCTGACAGTGCAGCACTCCCTCAGTACTGACCCTCTGACAGTGCGGCACTCCCTCAGTACTAACCCCGGCTGTGCAGCACTCCCTCAGTACTGACCTTCTGACAGTGTGGCACTCGCTCAGTACTGACCCTTTGACAGTGCAGCACTCCCTCAGTACTGACCCTCTGACAGTGCGGCACTCCCTCAGTACTGACCCTCCGACAGTATGGCACTCCCTCAGTACTGACCTGCTGACAGTGCGGCACTCCCTCAGTACTGACACCTCTGACAGTGCGGCACTCCCTCAGTACTGACCCTTGGACAGTGCAGCACTCCCTCAGTACTGACTCTCTGACAGTGTGGCACTCCCTCAGTACTGACACTTTGACAGTGCAGCACTCCCTCAGTACTGACCCTCTGACAGTGCGGCACTCCCTCAGTACTGACCCTCCGACAGTATGGCACTCCCTCAGTACTGACACCTCTGACAGTGCAGCTCTCCCTCAGTACTGACCCTCTGACAGTGCAGCTCTCCCTCAGTACTGACCCTTGGACAGTGCAGCACTCCCTCAGCACTGTCCCTCTGACAGTGCAGCACTCCCTCAGCACTGACCCTCTGACAGTGCAGCTCTCCCTCAGTACTGACCCTTTGACAGTGCAGTGCTCCCTCAGTACTGACCTTCTGACAGTGTCGCGCTCCCTCAGTACTGACCCTCTGACAGTGCGGCACTCCCTCAGTACTGACCCTCGGACAGTGCAGCACTCCCTCAGTACTGACCCTCTGACAGTGCGGCACGCCCTCAGTACTGACCCTCTGACAGTGCAGCACTCCCTCAGTACTGACCCCTCTGACAGTCCAGCACTCCCTCAGTACTGACCCTCTGACAGTGCGGCACTCCCTCAGTACTGACCCTCTGACAGTGCGGCACTCCCTCAGTACTGACCCTCTGACAGTGCGGCACTCCCTCAGTACTGACTCTCTGACAGTGCGGCACTCCCTCAGTACTGACCCTCTGACAGTGTGGCACTCCCTCAGTACTGACCCTCTGACAGTGCGGCACTCCCTCAGTACTGAACCTCTGACAGTGCGGCATCCCACAGTATTGACCCTCTGACAGTGCAGCGCTCCCTCAGTACTGACCCTCTGACAGTGCGGCACTCCCTCAGTACTGACATCTCTGTCAGTGCGGCACTCCCTCAGTACTGACCCCCTGACAGTGTGGAACTCCCTCAGTACTGACCCTCTGACAGTGCGGCATCCCACAGTATTGACCCTCTGACAGTGCGGCATTCCCTCAGTACTGACCCTCTGACAGTACGGCACTCCTTCAGTACTGACTCTCTGACAGTGCAGCACTCCATCAGTGCTGACCCTCTGACAGTGCAGCTCCCTCAGTACGGACCCTCTGACAGTGCGGCACTCCCTCCGTACTGACCCTCTGGCAGTGCGGCACTCCCTCAGTACTGACCCTCTGACAGTGAGGCACTCCCTCAGCACTGACCCTCAAACACCGCGGCACTCCCTCAGTACTGACCCTCTGAAAGTGCGGTACTCCCTCAGGACTGACCCCTCTGACAGTCCAGCACTCCCTCAGTACTGACCCTCTGACAGTGCAGCACTGCCTCAGTACTAACCCTCTGACAGTGCGGCAATCCCTCAGTACTGACCCTCTGACAGTGCGGCACTCCCTCAGTACTGACCCTCCGACAGTATGGCACTCCCTCAGTACTGACCTTCTGACAGTGCGGCACTCCCTCAGCACTGACCCTCTGACAGTGCAGCACTCCCTCAGTACTGACCTTCTGACAGTGCGGCACTCCCTCAGTACTGACCCTTTGACAGTGCAGCACTCCCTCAGTACTGACCCTCTGACAGTGCGGCACTCCCTCAGTACTGACCCTCCGACAGTGCGGCACTCCCTCAGTACTGACCCTCTGACAGTGCGGCACTCCCTCAGTGCTGACCTGCTGACAGTGCGGCACTCCCTCAGCACTGACACCTCTGACAGTGCAGCTCTCCCTCAGTACTGACCCTTTGACAGTGCAGCACTCCCTCAGTACTGACCCTCTGACAGTGCAGCACTCCATCAGTACTGACCCTCTGACTGTGCATCTCCCTCAGTACTGACCCTCTGACAGTGCGGCACTCCCTCAGCACTGACCCTCAAACACTGCGGCACGCCCTCAGTACTGACCCTCTGACAGTGCAGCACTCCCTCAGTACTGACCCTCTGACAGTGCAGCACTCCCTCAGTACTGACCCTCTGACAGTGCGGCACTCCCTCAGTACTGACCTTCTGACAGTGCGGCACTCCCTCAGCACTGACCCTCTGACAGTGCAGCACTCCCTCAGCACTGACCCTCTGACAGTGCGGCACTCCCTCAGTACTGACCTTCTGACAGTGTGGCACACCCTTAGTACTGACCCTCTGACAGTGCGGCACTCTCTCAGTACTGACCCTCTGACAGTGCGGCATTCCCCCAGTACTGACCCTCTGACAGTGCGGCACTCCCTCAGTACTGACCCTCTGACAGTGCGGCGCTCCCTCAGTACTGACCCTCTGACAGTGCGGCACTCCCTCAGTACTGACCCTCTGACAGTGCGGCACTCCCTCAGTACTGACCCTCTGACAGTGCGGCACTCCCTCAGTACTGACTCTCTGACAGTGCGGCACTCCCTCAGTACTGACCCTCTGACAGTGTGGCACTCCCTCAGTACTGACCCTCTGACAGTGCGGCACTCCCTCAGTACTGAACCTCTGACAGTGCGGCATCCCACAGTATTGACCCTCTGACAGTGCAGCGCTCCCTCAGTACTGACCCTCTGACAGTGCGGCACTCCCTCAGTACTGACATCTCTGTCAGTGCGGCACTCCCTCAGTACTGACCCCCTGACAGTGTGGCACTCCCTCAGTACTGACCCTCTGACAGTGCGGCATCCCACAGTATTGACCCTCTGACAGTGCGGCATTCCCTCAGTACTGACCCTCTGACAGTACGGCACTCCTTCAGTACTGACTCTCTGACAGTGCAGCACTCCATCAGTGCTGACCCTCTGACAGTGCAGCTCCCTCAGTACGGACCCTCTGACAGTGCGGCACTCCCTCCGTACTGACCCTCTGGCAGTGCGGCACTCCCTCAGTACTGACCCTCTGACAGTGAGGCACTCCCTCAGCACTGACCCTCAAACACCGCGGCACTCCCTCAGTACTGACCCTCTGAAAGTGCGGTACTCCCTCAGGACTGACCCCTCTGACAGTCCAGCACTCCCTCAGTACTGACCCTCTGACAGTGCAGCACTCCCTCAGTACTAACCCTCTGACAGTGCGGCAATCCCTCAGTACTGACCCTCTGACAGTGCGGCACTCCCTCAGTACTGACCCTCCGACAGTATGGCACTCCCTCAGTACTGACCTTCTGACAGTGCGGCACTCCCTCAGCACTGACCCTCTGACAGTGCAGCACTCCCTCAGTACTGACCTTCTGACAGTGCGGCACTCCCTCAGTACTGACCCTTTGACAGTGCAGCACTCCCTCAGTACTGACCCTCTGACAGTGCGGCACTCCCTCAGTACTGACCCTCCGACAGTATGGCACTCCCTCAGTACTGACCTGCTGACAGTACGGCACTCCCTCAGTACTGACACCTCTGACAGTGCAGCTCTCCCTCAGTACTGACCCTTTGACAGTGCCGCACTCCCTCAGTACTGACCCTCTGACAGTGCAGCACTCCATCAGTACTGACCCTCTGACTGTGCATATCCCTCAGTACGGACCCTCTGACAGTGCGGCACTCCCTCAGCACTGACCCTCAAACACTGCGGCACTCCCTCAGTACTGACCCTCTGACAGTCCAGCACTCCCTCAGTACTGACCCTCTGACAGTGCAGCACTCCCTCAGTACTAACCCTCTGACAGTGCGGCAATCCCTCAGTACTGACCCTCTGACAGTGCAGCACTCCCTCAGTACTGACCCTCCGACAGTATGGCACTCCCTCAGTACTGACCTTCTGACAGTGCGGCACTCCCTCAGCACTGACCCTCTGACAGTGCGGCACTCCCTCAGCACTGACCCTCTGACAGTGCGGCACTCCCTCAGTACTGACCTTCTGACAGTGTGGCACACCCTTAGTACTGACCCTCTGACAGTGCGGCACTCTCTCAGTACTGACCCTCTGACAGTGCGGCACTCCCCCAGTACTGACCCTCTGACAGTGCGGCGCTCCCTCAGTACTGACCCTCTGACAGTGCGGCACTCCCTCAGTACTGACCCTCTGACAGTGCGGCACTCCCTCAGTACTGACACTCTGACAGTGCAGCGCTCCCTCAGTACTGACCCTCTGGTCGTGCAGCACTCCCTCAGTACTGACCCTCTGACAGTGCGGCACTCCCTCAGTACTGACCCTCTGACAGTGCGGCACTCCCTCAGTACTGACCCTCTTGACAGCACGGCACTCCCTCAGTACTGACCCCTCTGACAGTCCAGCACTCCCTCAGTACTGACCCTCTGACAGTGCAGCACTCCCTCAGTACTAACCCTCTGACAGTGCGGCACTCCCTCAGTACTGACCCTCCGACAGTATGGCACTCCCTCAGTACTGACACCTCTGACAATGCAGCTCTCCCTCAGTACTGACCCTCTGGCAGTGCGGCACTCCCTCAGTACTGACCCTCTGACAGTGAGGCACTCCCTCAGCACTGACCCTCAAACACCGCGGCACTCCCTCAGTACTGACCCTCTGAAAGTGCGGTACTCCCTCAGGACTGACCCCTCTGACAGTCCAGCACTCCCTCAGTACTGACCCTCTGACAGTGCAGCACTCCCTCAGTACTAACCCTCTGACAGTGCGGCAATCCCTCAGTACTGACCCTCTGACAGTGCGGCACTCCCTCAGTACTGACCCTCCGACAGTATGGCACTCCCTCAGTACTGACCTTCTGACAGTGCGGCACTCCCTCAGCACTGACCCTCTGACAGTGCAGCACTCCCTCAGTACTGACCTTCTGACAGTGCGGCACTCCCTCAGTACTGACCCTTTGACAGTGCAGCACTCCCTCAGTACTGACCCTCTGACAGTGCGGCACTCCCTCAGTACTGACCCTCCGACAGTATGGCACTCCCTCAGTACTGACCTGCTGACAGTGCGGCACTCCCTCAGTACTGAACCTCTGACAGTGCAGCTCTCCCTCAGTACTGACCCTTTGACAGTGCAGCACTCCCTCAGTACTGACCGTCTGACAGTGCAGCACTCCCTCAGTACTGACCCTCTGACAGTGCAGCACTCCCTCAGTACTGACCCTCTGACAGTGCAGCACTCCATCAGTACTGACCCTCTGACAATGCGGCACTCCCTCAGTACTGACCCTTTGACAGTGCAGCACTCCCTCAGTACTGACCGTCTGACAGTGCAGCACTCCCTCAGTACTGACCCTCTGACAGTGCAGCACTCCCTCAGTACTGACCCTCTGACAGTGCAGCACTCCCTCAGTACTGACCCTCTGACAGTGCAGCACTCCCTCAGTACTGACCCTCTGACAGTGCATCTCCCTCAGTACGGACCCTCTGACAGTGCGGCACTCCCTCAGTACTGACCCTCTGACAGTGCGGCAATCCCTCAGTACTGACCCTCTGACAGTGCGGCACTCCCTCAGTACTGACCCTCCGACAGTATGGCACTCCCTCAGTACTGACCTTCTGACAGTGCGGCACTCCCTCAGCACTGACCCTCTGACAGTGCGGCACTCCCTCAGCACTGACCCTCTGACAGTGCGGCACTCCCTCAGTACTGACCTTCTGACAGTGTGGCACACCCTTAGTACTGACCCTCTGATAGTGCGGCACTCTCTCAGTACTGACCCTCTGACAGTGCGGCACTCCCCCAGTACTGACCCTCTGACAGTGCGGCACTCCCTCAGTACTGACCCTCTGACAGTGCGGCGCTCCCTCAGTACTGACCCTCTGACAGTGCGGCACTCCCTCAGTACTGACCCTCTGACAGTGCGGCACTCCCTCAGTACTGACCCTCTGACAGTGCAGCGCTCCCTCAGTACTGACCCTCTGGTCGTGCAGCACTCCCTCAGTACTGACCCTCTGACAGTGCGGCACTCCCTCAGTACTGACCCTCTGACAGTGCGGCACTCCCTCAGTACTGACCCTCTTGACAGCACGGCACTCCCTCAGTACTGACCCCTCTGACAGTCCAGCACTCCCTCAGTACTGACCCTCTGACAGTGCAGCACTCCCTCAGTACTAACCCTCTGACAGTGCGGCACTCCCTCAGTACTGACCCTCCGACAGTATGGCACTCCCTCAGTACTGACACCTCTGACAATGCAGCTCTCCCTCAGTACTGACCCTTTGACAGTGCAGCACTCCCTCAGTACTGACCCTCTGACAGTGCGGCACTCACTCAGTACTGACCCTCTGACAGTATGGCACTCCCTCAGTACTGACCCTTTGACAGTGCAGCACTCCCTCAGTACCCACCCTCTGACAGTGCGGCACTCCCTCAGCACTGACCCTCTGACAGTGCGGCACTCCCTCAGTACTGACCCTCTGACAGTGCGGCACTCCCTCAGTACTGACCCTCTGACAGTGCGGCACTCCCTCAGTACTGACCCTCTGACAGTTCGGCACTCCCTCAGCACTGACCCTCTGACAGTGCGGCACTCCCTCAGTACTGACCCTCTGACAGTGCGGCACTCCCTCAGTACTGACCCTCTGACAGTGCGGCACTCCCTCAGTACTGACCCTCCGACAGTATGGCACTCCCTCAGTACTGACCTTCTGTCAGTGCGGCACTCCCTCAGTACTGACCCTCCGACAGTATGGCACTCCCTCAGTACTGACCTTCTGACAGTGCGGCACTCCCTCAGTACTGACCCTCCGACAGTATGGCACTCCCTCAGTACTGACCCTCCGACAGTATGGCACTCCCTCAGTACTGACACCTCTGACAGTGCAGCACTCCCTCAGCACTGACCCTCTGACAGTGCAGCACTCCCTTAGTAGTGACCCTCTGACAGTGCGGCACTCCCTCAGTACTGACCCTCTGACAGTGCGGCGCTCCCTCAGTACTGACCCTCTGACAGTGCGGCGCTTCCCTCAGTACTGACCCTCTGACAGTGCGGGACTCCCTCAGTACTGACCCTCTGACAGTGCGGCACTCCCTCAGTACTGACCCTCTGACAGTGCGGCGCTCCCTCAGTACTGACCCTCTGGTCGTGCAGCACTCCCTCAGTACTGACCCTCTGACAGTTCGGCACTCCCTCAGTACTGACCCTCTGACAGTGCGGCACTCCCTCAGTACTGACCCTCAGACAGTGCGGCGCTTCCCTCAGTACTGACCCTCTGACAGTGCGGCACTCCCTCAGTACTGACCCTCTGACAGTGCGGCACTCCCTCAGTACTGACCCTCTGACAGTGCGGCACTCCCTCAGTACTGACTCTCTGACAGTGCGGCACTCCCTCAGTACTGACCCTCTGACAGTGTGGCACTCCCTCAGTACTGACCCTCTGACAGTGCGGCACTCCCTCAGTACTGAACCTCTGACAGTATGGCACTCCCACAGTATTGACCCTCTGACAGTGCAGCGCTCCCTCAGTACTGACCCTCTGACAGTGCGGCACTCCCTCAGTACTGACATCTCTGTCAGTGCGGCACTCCCTCAGTACTGACCCCCTGACAGTGTGGCACTCCCTCAGTACTGACCCTCTGACAGTGCGGCATCCCACAGTATTGACCCTCTGACAGTGCAGCATTCCCTCAGTACTGACCCTCTGACAGTACGGCACTCCTTCAGTACTGACTCTCTGACAGTGCAGCACTCCATCAGTGCTGACCCTCTGACAGTGCAGCTCCCTCAGTACGGACCCTCTGACAGTGCGGCACTCCCTCCGTACTGACCCTCTGGCAGTGCGGCACTCCCTCAGTACTGACCCTCTGACAGTGAGGCACTCCCTCAGCACTGACCCTCAAACACCGCGGCACTCCCTCAGTACTGACCCTCTGAAAGTGCGGTACTCCCTCAGGACTGACCCCTCTGACAGTCCAGCACTCCCTCAGTACTGACCCTCTGACAGTGCAGCACTCCCTCAGTACTAACCCTCTGACAGTGCGGCAATCCCTCAGTACTGACCCTCTGACAGTGCGGCACTCCCTCAGTACTGACCCTCCGACAGTATGGCACTCCCTCAGTACTGACCTTCTGACAGTGCGGCACTCCATCAGTACTGACCCTCTGACAGTGCGGCACTCCCTCAGTACTGACCCTCTGACAGTGCGGCACTCCCTCAGCACTGACCCTCTGACAGTGCGGCACTCCCTCAGCACTGACCCTCTGACAGTGCAGCACTCCCTCAGTACTGACCTTCTGACAGTGCGGCACTCCCTCAGTACTGACCCTTTGACAGTGCAGCACTCCCTCAGTACTGACCCTCTGACAGTGCGGCACTCCCTCAGTACTGACCCTCCGACAGTATGGCACTCCCTCAGTACTGACCTGCTGACAGTGCGGCACTCCCTCAGTACTGACACCTCTGACAGTGCAGCTCTCCCTCAGTACTGACCCTTTGACAGTGCAGCACTCCCTCAGTACTGACCCTCTGACAGTGCAGCACTCCCTCAGTACTGACCCTCTGACAGTGCGGCACTCCCTCAGCACTGACCCTCAAACACTGCGGCACTCCCTCAGTACTGACCCTCTGACAGTGCGGCGCTTCCCTCAGTACTGACCCTCTGACAGTGCGGCACTCCCTCAGTACTGACCCTCTGACAGTGCGGCACTCCCTCAGTACTGACCCTCTGACAGTGCGGCGCTCCCTCAGTACTGACCCTCTGGTCGTGCAGCACTCCCTCAGTACTGACCCTCTGACAGTTCGGCACTCCCTCAGTACTGACCCTCTGACAGTGCGGCACTCCCTCAGTACTGACCCTCAGACAGTGCGGCGCTTCCCTCAGTACTGACCCTCTGACAGTGCGGCACTCCCTCAGTACTGACCCTCTGACAGTGCGGCACTCCCTCAGTACTGACCCTCTGACAGTGCGGCACTCCCTCAGTACTGACTCTCTGACAGTGCGGCACTCCCTCAGTACTGACCCTCTGACAGTGTGGCACTCCCTCAGTACTGACCCTCTGACAGTGCGGCACTCCCTCAGTACTGAACCTCTGACAGTGCGGCATCCCACAGTATTGACCCTCTGACAGTGCAGCGCTCCCTCAGTACTGACCCTCTGACAGTGCGGCACTCCCTCAGTACTGACATCTCTGTCAGTGCGGCACTCCCTCAGTACTGACCCCCTGACAGTGTGGCACTCCCTCAGTACTGACCCTCTGACAGTGCGGCATCCCACAGTATTGACCCTCTGACAGTGCAGCATTCCCTCAGTACTGACCCTCTGACAGTACGGCACTCCTTCAGTACTGACTCTCTGACAGTGCAGCACTCCATCAGTGCTGACCCTCTGACAGAGCAGCTCCCTCAGTACGGACCCTCTGACAGTGCGGCACTCCCTCCGTACTGACCCTCTGGCAGTGCGGCACTCCCTCAGTACTGACCCTCTGACAGTGAGGCACTCCCTCAGCACTGACCCTCAAACACCGCGGCACTCCCTCAGTACTGACCCTCTGAAAGTGCGGTACTCCCTCAGGACTGACCCCTCTGACAGTCCAGCACTCCCTCAGTACTGACCCTCTGACAGTGCAGCACTCCCTCAGTACTAACCCTCTGACAGTGCGGCAATCCCTCAGTACTGACCCTCTGACAGTGCGGCACTCCCTCAGTACTGACCCTCCGACAGTATGGCACTCCCTCAGTACTGACCTTCTGACAGTGCGGCACTCCCTCAGCACTGACCCTCTGACAGTGCAGCACTCCCTCAGTACTGACCTTCTGACAGTGCGGCACTCCCTCAGTACTGACCCTTTGACAGTGCAGCACTCCCTCAGTACTGACCCTCTGACAGTGCGGCACTCCCTCAGTACTGACCCTCCGACAGTATGGCACTCCCTCAGTACTGACCTGCTGACAGTGCGGCACTCCCTCAGTACTGACACCTCTGACAGTGCAGCTCTCCCTCAGTACTGACCCTTTGACAGTGCAGCACTCCCTCAGTACTGACCCTCTGACAGTGCAGCACTCCCTCAGTACTGACCCTCAAACACTGCGGCACTCCCTCAGTACTGACCCTCTGACAGTGCGGCACTCCCACAGTACTGACCCCTCTGACAGTCCAGCACTCCCTCAGTACTGACCCTCTGACAGTGCAGCACTCCCTCAGTACTAACCCTCTGACAGTGCGGCAATCCCTCAGTACTGACCCTCTGACAGTGCAGCACTCCCTCAGTACTGACCCTCCGACAGTATGGCACTCCCTCAGTACTGACCTTCTGACAGTGCGGCACTCCCTCAGCACTGACCCTCTGACAGTGCAGCACTCCCTCAGTACTGACCTTCTGACAGTGTGGCACACCCTTAGTACTGACCCTCTGACAGTGCGGCACTCTCTCAGTACTGACCCTCTGACAGTGCGGCACTCCCCCAGTACTGACCCTCTGACAGTGCGGCACTCCCTCAGTACTGGCCCTCTGACAGTGCGGCGCTCCCTCAGTACTGACCCTCTGACAGTGCGGCACTCCCTCAGTACTGACCCTCTGACAGTGCGGCACTCCCTCAGTACTGACCCTCTGACAGTGCAGCGCTCCCTCAGTACTGACCCTCTGGTCGTGCAGCACTCCCTCAGTACTGACCCTCTGACAGTGCGGCACTCCCTCAGTACTGACCCTCTGACAGTGCGGCACTCCCTCAGTACTGACCCCTCTGACAGTCCAGCACTCCCTCAGTACTGACCCTCTGACAGTGCAGCACTCCCTCAGTACTAACCCTCTGACAGTGCGGCACTCCCTCAGTACTGACCCTCCGACAGTATGGCACTCCCTCAGTACTGACACCTCTGACTGTGCAGCTCTCCCTCAGTACTGACCCTTTGACAGTGCAGCACTCCCTCAGTACTGACCCTCTGACAGTGCGGCACTCACTCAGTACTGACCCTCTGACAGTATGGCACTCCCTCAGTACTGACCCTTTGACAGTGCAGCACTCCCTCAGTACCCACCCTCTGACAGTGCGGCACTCCCTCAGCACTGACCCTCTGACAGTGCGGCACTCCCTCAGTACTGACCCTCTGACAGTGCGGCACTCCCTCAGTACTGACCCTCTGACAGTGCGGCACTCCCTCAGTACTGACCCTCTGACAGTTCGGCACTCCCTCAGCACTGACCCTCTGACAGTGCGGCACTCCCTCAGTACTGACCCTCTGACAGTGCGGCACTCCCTCAGTACTGACCCTCCGACAGTATGGCACTCCCTCAGTACTGACCTTCTGTCAGTGCGGCACTCCCTCAGTACTGACCCTCCGACAGTATGGCACTCCCTCAGTACTGACCTTCTGACAGTGCGGCACTCCCTCAGTACTGACCCTCAGACAGTATGGCACTCCCTCAGTACTGACCCTCCGACAGTATGGCACTCCCTCAGTACTGACACCTCTGACAGTGCAGCACTCCCTCAGCACTGACCCTCTGACAGTGCAGCACTCCCTTAGTAGTGACCCTCTGACAGTGCGGCACTCCCTCAGTACTGACCCTCTGACAGTGCGGCGCTCCCTCAGTACTGACCCTCTGACAGTGCGGCGCTTCCCTCAGTACTGACCCTCTGACAGTGCGGCACTCCCTCAGTACTGACCCTCTGACAGTGCGGCACTCCCTCAGTACTGACCCTCAGACAGTGCGGCGCTTCCCTCAGTACTGACCCTCTGACAGTGCGGCACTCCCTCAGTACTGACCCTCTGACAGTGCGGCACTCCCTCAGTACTGACCCTCTGACAATGCGGCGCTCCCTCAGTACTGACCCTCTGACAGTGCGGCTCTCCCTCAGTACTGACCCTCTGACAGTGCGGCGCTCCTTCAGTACTGACACTCTGACAGTGCAGCACTCCCTCAGTACTGACCCTCTGACAGTGCGGCACTCCCTCAGTACTGACCCTCTGACAGTGCGGCACTCCCTCAGTACTGACCCTCTGACAGTGCGGCACTCCCTCAGTACTGACCCTCTGACAGTGCGGCACTCCCTCATACTGACCCTCTGACAGTGCGGCACTCCCTCAGTACTGACCCTCTGACAGTGCGGCACTCCCTCAGTACTGACTCTCTGACAGTGCGGCACTCCCTCAGTACTGACCCTCTGACAGTGCGGCACTCCCTCAGTACTGACTCTCTGACAGTGCGGCACTCCCTCAGTACTGAGGTGGGGCAGACCTGTGACTGAACCTATTAGCCTCTGTCTGACGGACACAAATTGACAAATGGTTCACATCAGGAAGTGACATTTCACAGACGGTTAGTACCTTGTTCAGCTATTTAGCTTAATTGTGATTTAAAGAGAGTTTGGCTGTGAGGGTAGCTGCTGATCCCTCAGGCAGGCCTGAATCAAATGGGCCGTACATGGCTGTCTAACTTGCCAGAGATGTGCGTGTAAGCCAGGTCTGACCTGCAGATCGTTCCCAGGCCGCAGCCCTCCCTGTTTCTCTCCTCATGCTCCGGCCTCTGGGCCCTCAGTGGGAGGAGGTCGTCAGGCGAACGTTTACACTGAGCCCAGAAAGCTAGGCCCGGAGGCAGTCATTTCCCCTGCCAACACCGCCTCAGCACCACGCGGCAGAGGAACCCCCAAATTCCTGACCGTCCCTGTGCCTTCGAACATAAAATCCCCCCCCCCCCCCCCCCAAAAAAAAACATCCGGTGCGCCACCCCGCAGCCTGGAGATTTTCACAATCGGAAAATGCCGGACAGGGGGGCTGCACTCGTCCGTCCGCGGGAGGCTGAGGGAGGGCCTGCCATTGAGACAGGCCTTCACCGTGTGAAAGGGGTTTCGCCGGGGGTGGGGGGGGGGGGGGGGGGGCGTTGTCGAGAATTAGGGCGAGACTTTCTCCGATGTCGGGGACGTCCAAATTCGGGCAGGAAACGTTCCGCCGAGCGGGCCCCGTAAGGAGACTCCGATGACAGTGAGGTAACCGTCGGGCGTTTTCACGTGGATGGAGGAGTGGAATTGGGGGGGAATCTCGCAGTCTTCGGGTTCCGGGCGCCCCGAGGAGGTCGGCAACCTGGATCCTCTCCGATGATAAGGCAGTCTCCGATAAATCCAACCTGGGAATTCAGCAGCAACCCCTTTCCCCAGGGTGCGGGGAGAATGTGGGACTCGCTCCCACGGGGAGTGGGGAGAATGAGGGACTCGCTCCCCACGGGGAGTGGGGAGAATGTGGGGCTCACTCCCACGGGGAGTGGGGAGAATGTGGGACTCGCTCCCCACGGGGAGTGGGGAGAATGTGGGACTCGCTCCCACGGGGAGTGGGGAGAACGTGGGGCTCGCTCCCACGGGGAGTGGGGAGAATGTGGGACTCGCTCCCACGGGGAGTGGGGAGAATGTGGGACTCGCATCCACGGGGAGTGGGGAGAATGTGGGACTCGCTCCCACGGGGAGTGGGGGAGAATGTGGGACTCGCTCCCACGGGGAGTGGGGAGAATGTGGGACTCGCTCCCACGGGGAGTGGGGAGAATGTGGGACTCGCTCCCACGGGGAGTGGGGAGAATGTGGGACTCGCTCCCACGGGGAGTGGGGAGAACGTGGGACTCGCTCCCACGGGGAGTGGGGAGAAGGTGGGACTCGCTCCCCACGGGGAGTGGGGAGAATGTGGGACTCGCTCCCACGGGGAGTGGGGAGAATGTGGGACTCGCTCCCACGGGGAGTGGGGAGAATTTGGGACTCGCTCCCACGGGGAGTGGGGAGAATGTGGGACTCGCTCCCACGGGGAGTGATCGAGGTGAATCGAGTCAAGACCGTTAAGATGAAAGCTGGATAAACACATGAGGGAGGGAGGAATAAAGGGAGATGCTGATTGGGTGAGATGGAGAGAGGGAGAGGGAGGAAGCCCGAGGACAGCATAGTGAGTGGCAGGGAGCAGTGTCTCGCTACCATAAACGCAACGTGATTCTACCAAATCCAAATCCAATCGGAGCGTAGCTTCAAAGAATTTGCTTTCCTGCTCTCGCACACCATCACCTGACCTGGAGGAGGTCACTTTGAGGATGAGCGCGTGGCTCATTCCGACGTCAGGAATGTGGCCGAGAGGGTTTTGGCCGCCACGAGGAGGTTGGTGAAGGGTCGTGGCATGGGGTCTCAAGGCAGCCCCCCCGGTAGTGTCATCTCAGCTCCTTGGGCCTATAGGCAAGGCCTTTGCCAACGCCAGAGTCACAGCCCTGGTGGTTCGATCAACGACTTCCTGCCCCGCCAATCACCACCGCCCACCCCACCCCCACCTTCTCCGAGCTGTCGCTGGTCTCCCGAAACGCCGGTCGCGACGCCACCGTCTCGAGACCCATCAAAAGATCTCCGTCGTCCAATGGGAGTGATTCTTGACTGTCAGTCACAAGGCTGAAGGGTCCCTAATATCCCGAGACGGCCTTTTGTTTGGAAAGACGCTCCCGATTCACCCCTGGGTTCTAGGGATGATCTTTAATTCTTGGAGCCTCCTCTCTAGCGGGGGGGGGGGGGGGGGGGGGCGGTGGCAGGATGTTGGAAAAACAAGATAGGCCCCAGGCTCAGAGGGATTGTTGCCATTCAGGCCATCATGTTGGCCTCGTCCATCGACAAGGTGAGGCCGCGCCACGGAAGGAGATCTCGGAGGGTTCAATAAAAGCTCGGTCCAAGAGATGGGCTCTCCAAGGTCCACCCTCAAGCTGAGAGACAGAGAGAGAGAGAGAGAGAGAGAGGTGGAGAGAACTCGGGGAGGGATTTGCAGAGCTCACGGACCACCCCGGGGCAGCTGAAGGCACGGCCACCGATGGTGGAGCGATGGGCGCCAGACCTGGAGAAGCGTGGAGGACTGGGAGGGTCGTCCGAGGGTGTCGGTGGGGGGGGGGGGGGGGGGGGGGGGGGGGTGGCGAGGCTGGAGGAGGTGGTCAAGATCTCCGTCCCGTACCGGTGGAACTACCAAGATGGGTTAAATCCAAAAAGCAGGCCGAGCGGGGATACTTAGTGGGAGAAAGTGCCCCGTTTAATCAGCCGTGCTGTGCAGAACCAGGGGATAGTGATCCCTGAGGCTGTCTACATTGAGGGGTCGCGGCCCTGGGTGCGTCTGGATCGAGAGTCCAGAGGCTTGATGCAGCGGGGGCAGCAGGAGAGAGCTGACAACACAGTACTGACCCTCTGACAGTGCGGCACTCCCTCAGTACTGACCCTCTGACAGTGCGGCACTCCCTCAGTACTGACCCTCTGACAGTGCGGCACTCCCTCAGTACTGACCCTCTGACAGTGCAGCACTCCCTCAGTACTGACCCTCTGACAGTGCGGCACTCCCTCAGTACTGTCCCTCTGACAGTGCGGCTCTCCCTCAGTACTGACCCTCTGACAGTGCGGCACTCCCTCAGTACTGTCCCTCTGACAGTGCGGCTCTCCCTCAGTACTGACCCTCTGACAGTGCGGCACTCCCTCAGTACTGACCCTCTGACAGTGCGGCACTCCCTCAGTACTGACCCTCTAACGGTGCGGCACTCCCTCAGTACTGACCCTCTGACAGTGCGGCACTCCCTCAGTACTGACCCTCTGACAGTGCGGCACTCCCTCAGTACTGACGCTCTGACAGTGCGGGCACTCCCTCAGTACTGACCCTCTGACAGTGCGGCACTCCCTCAGTACTGACCCTCTAACAGTGCGGCACACCCTCAGTGTTGCCCCTGGTGAGTGTGAGTCTGTGTTCTGTGGGTTAAGTCACTGCTCTGTGCCTCAGCATCCGGGACAGTCTGTACCTGAGTGTGTTTTGGGTTTGTGACGACGGAGCTCCTGGGCCTGGTCAGGATGTTGCTCAGGAAGCCGAGCAGGAACAACCAGGAATGCTTCCCATTCCCAGTCACTGACAGCTGAGAATTCATCAATAACCCATTAACACAGGGTGACGCTCGCACTGGGCAACTCTCGTCATTAATGAAGGTGAACGAGACGCACTAATGGATCTCGCTGAATCACCCAAGCTCCCCCCCGCCCGCTGCCTGCACCTCCTGCCACAGGCCTAGTCCGGGCGATTCCGCAATCTGCTGTCAGCAGCCCCCACGCTGCTGGAGTGGGGACCTGCATTCCAGAGCCGGCCCGTGCGGCAGGCTCTTCGACTGCAGTTGGCATCACCAACCTGACTGCTCTTTCCCAGCCAGCAGCGAGAGAGAGAGAGAGAGAGAGAAGAAATAGGACACATGACTCTGACACAACCCCCCCCCCCCCCCCCTCCCCCCCCAGGATCGCTGAGGCCTGGTCGACCGTGAGGGCTGGGAGCAAGGCCCGGGCCTTTCAAGTCAAATGCAGGCAGACTCAGCGCAGTCAGTGGGACATCGTACCACCTCTCTCTCCGCAGTTATAATCCCTTCCGTCCGTTTTGACACAGGCACATAATAGGAGGCACGGAGGGGGTTAAAGTTGATCTGATCAGAGCGAAAATGAAAGAGACTGACATTTTAAAACAATATCATCCCCGACAGACTCTGTAAACAGCGTAAAGAGAATTTAATCTCACCTCGTGCAGGCAGTTTGGCTGGTCGGTCCTCTTTGCTGCTTGTGTGTGTGTGTGTGTGCGTGTCCCTGTGTGCGTGTGTGTGCGTGTCCCTGTGTGTGCGTGTGTGTGTGCCCCTGTGTGTGCGTGTCCCTGTGTGTGCGTGTCCCTGTGTGTGCGCGTGTGTGCGTGTCCCTGTGTGTGCGCGTGTGTGCGTGTCCCTGTGTGTGCGTGTCCCTGTGTGTGCGTGTGTGTGTGTGTCCCTGTGTGTGCGTGTCCCTGTGTGTGCGTGTGTGTATGTGTGTGCGGTCCCTGTGTGTGCGCGTGTGTGTGTTTATGTGATTCTGTGTATGTGTGTGTGTGTCCCTATGTGTGTGTTACCCTGGTTGTGCGTCTGTGTGTGTGCACGTGTCCCTGTGTGTGTGTGTGCGCGTGTGTGTGTGTGTGTGTCCCTATGTGTGTGTGTTACTCTGGTTGTGCATCTGTCTGTGTGTGTGTGTGTGTGTCCCTGTGTCCCTGTGTGTGTGTGTGTGTGTGTCCCTGTGTGTGCGTGTGCGTGTGTGTCCCTGTGTCCCTGTGTGTGTGTGTGCGTGTGTGTCCCTGTGTGTGTGTGTGTGTGTGTGCGTGTTGCAGCTTCAGTTTATTAATTTCTGTAACCGTTGGCTGCTTCTTGATTCAAAATGGCCCAGGTGACCCAGGTGACAGAGAGGAGCCTGTGGGGGAATGGGAGGAAGGAGGGAGAGAGAGAGAGAGAGAGAAAGAGGGAGCGGGAGAGAGAGAAAGGGA